>NW_022589705.1:86399990-86545408 GCF_004348235.1 Phoca vitulina
CCACCATCTACCATCACCATCACCACCATCACAACCATCACCACCATCACCACCATCATCATCACCACCATCACCACCAACATCATCACCACCATCACCACCACTATCAGTACCACCACCATCACCACCATCATCACTACCATCTTTACTACCACAATTGATACTGTTAATTATTAACATTTTTGATAGCTTTCTCTGTGATAGATGTAGAGCTAAGCATCTTTCATGCATAATTTTATTTAATCCTCAAAATGACCTTATAGGTATGTATGTTGTGTATTGTTTTCATTCAGATGAGAAAACTGAAGCTCAGAGAGGTTAAGGAACTTGCTCAGTATCACACAGCCAGTAGCCTGTGAAGTCATTTTTTTTTTTAAACTCATCTGAGCAGACATTTAATGAGTATCCATTGGCACACATGATTGGTATCCCCATTACCAGGGACACAAAAATGATTGTGCTTCTTGACTGCAGGGGTCTCTAGAGCCCTCTGAGGGAGATTGGATGCATATAATCAATACAAAGCAGCCTAAAAGTGTGTCTTAGGCAAACTAACTGAGGGTGATGGGAAAGAAACGTTATGTGTGGTTCAGACCCATACCTAGGGGCACTCTTATACCACATACATTTTGATAAAAGCCACCCTAGGCTTTTTGGTCACTTAAGAGCCTTCTTGTCTTTATAACTGCTCCAGGAAGTCTCCAGGGAAGACTTGGCCCTCTCTAATTCCACGCCCCAAAGTCCTGGACCAACTTCTTTTGCTGCTTTAGATTTACCTGAACCCTGTGTTGGTTTCCAGCTGGAAGGGAGTCTAGCAGCCTCTCACAGATGGGGAAACCAAAACTCAGGGAGGGGAAGAAACTTACTGAAGGCTCAGAGTATATTTCCTTTGCGTCAACTCCCTGACAGTGCAGACATTCTGTGAGAACTGTATGGACTCTAGGTTTATCAGGAATGAAAGGGGATGAAAGGCACCCACATTAAGACTGTCTTTCCTCATGGTTTATACAGTAAATGGTGGAGGAGGGGCTCCTCCCTCAGTCCCTTCCAAGGGGACCTCAAGACAGGCTGGTTGGGCCTGAAAGGGGGAAGCTGAGAGCTCTTTGTCCACCAGTCCTTCAGGCGTTTATATTTCCCATGGCTGGCCAGGGAATCCTTCCCTTAGAGAAGGAAGGTTCCAGAGCACATGGCATGGTCTCTAGATCCCTCATAAGAAAGATGACCAGCAGCATTTCAATCTGGGCTTCTGGCCTGGAGTAGCAGACTGGCCCCTTTTCCTGAGAGGCTAGAGCAGCCCAGAGACAGAGTTGGAAGGATTTAGAGATGTTTGGTCTGAGTGATGGATATAACCCCCACTTTTGGCATTCTCTCAAGAGACTACAGAAAGCCTTCAACTCGCCTTCTCGTGATTTCTGGGTATAGGGCTAATGTTTCTCTGACTGTGACTCATGCTGATGTTGACTTCAGGGAGGAGGCGAAATGGTCTGGCTTGAGGAGGGCAACACTGGATTCTTTTGTTTGTTCATATGACAGATACTTGCACCTCCCACGAAGTGTCGGGCATTGTGGGTGACCAGTGGTGAGGACAAAGTAGAAGTGGCCCTTGCTCTTGTGGGGAAGACAGACATAACTCCAGTAGTTACACAAATGGAAACGTTATTGCAAACACTTTTATTAAGCTCTACCCAAAAGAGACAGGGACTGCTAAGAGAAGTTATTAACAGGGAACTGGAATTGGTTTTAGGAGTCAGAGCTTCTTTGAAGAAATAATGACCATTATTTTACATATTGGGAAACTGAGGCACTGGAAGATTGAGTAGAATCCAATTTATACAGCTGGTAAGTAGTGGGGTGGGGATTTGAACCCAGGCCCTCTGGTTTTGCAATCCAGCTTCTCAGCCATTTTACTCCCAGTGTTTCTGGTGGATGAGTGAATTTAATGAGGCAAAGATGGAGAGGGCATGGGGATTAGGGGTGAGTTCCAGGCAGATGGAACAGAGCTGAATGGAAAATGCTGGGTGGTAGGAAGAGTGCAGAGTGTTCAAGGAGCCAGATGGGGCCAGTGCAGCTGGCACAAGTGGTCCAGTGGTAGGAGGGCAGGGGGAGATGGGCAGGGCTAGATTGCATGGGGCCTAGTAGGAGCATTAGGGTTTGGGTCAGGATCCTGGCAGAATGAGCTCTACAGGGCAGGTACTCTGTCTTCCTCCACCCATGAGTACCCAGCTCTGAGCACACTGCCTGCTGCATAGTAGGAGATGATGAATGGCTAACTAAAGAGGGAGAGAACTCCCCTCTCTCCAGCCCTCACCCTGCTTGGCTTCCTCAGTTCCCACTGTCCCATCAGAATCCCCAGGGATCTTGTTAAAAATATAAATCCTGGGGCTGCAGCCCTGGAAATTCCAGTTTAGTAATTCTTGGTTGAGTCTGGGGATCTGTATTTCCAATAAGCTGCCCAGGTGATTCTGACCTGGCTGTCCCCTGGGGACCCCTGGAAGCCAATAGTTTGGCTTGCAATGGGCCACATGATGGTGGGATGCTGCCCTGCCGACACTTGCTGGGGGACACACCTCACTGCCTCCCATCACAGAGTCTATCTATAGCCTTCTGGAGAGAAACACTCTTGGTAGGGGGTCTTCTGATGGCCTGGCAGCCCTCTTTGGGAATGCAGACAGCAGGTCTGGACTGAGCCTGACCACCTGACCACCTGACCACCTGAGAACCCTGGACTGGATCACTGTTGACCTCGAGTTTCATGTATTCCTAGAGGTCTGTTGGGAACCAAGAGAGAAATCAGTCAATCAACCAACCAACCAATCAACTAGTCAATCTAGAAAAGAGAGGAAGAAGAGGGCGGGATGGAGACAGGCAAGAAGATGAACTAGGAGAGGAGATGGAGAGAGATGGAAGATGGGGACACAGAGGGAGAGGAGAAAGAGAGTGAATGGAGAGACAGAGACAGAGGGGAGAGAGAAGGCACCAGGGGGGATGGGGTGGTTCTGTGGGGACAGTCCTGAGCAGCGCCAGTTCCAAGAATCCCACAGCAGGGCACTAGATTTCCCAGACAGTTGTGGAGGGGCTCTGAGGGGTCACCAGGAAACGTGAGCACAGCTTGCAGGTGTTGACAGAGGTGGTGGGAAGATCTCTGCCCCCTGCCGCCTCTGCCGGGTTCAAGGCTTCAGTGGCTGGGAAAGAGCCCCCTTCCTTGCATCCTCACAGACCAAATCAGTTCAGGACTCCTTGCTTACCTGATTGGGTTGGCTACTCCCAAGGGCTCTCCTGGACATAAGGGCCACCTTTTCCTGATATCATCACTATACAGTGTTAAGGCACAGGAAGCAGGGAAGGCTGGAGGTGGCCAGGAAAGGTGGCCATGTCAGTCCCAGTGGAGTCTAGGGCTCCACTTTGTTATTCAGAATTTCAGCCCTGACATGTGGTGGCTCTAGGGACCCTCTCCATCAGGATGGACCACTGGGCCATTAGCGGATGGACTGTCAGTCACATAGGGCAGAAGAGGGCCCACCTATAGGACTTCTTCAGCTGAAAAATGAGGGCATGGGAGCAGAAGATCATACCTACAGCTATTATGTTGAGCTCCCATTATGTGTCCTACTCCTTTTGTAGGCATTCTAGGACCCATCCTGACCTGGCCACACTGGCTGCTCCAATCTCAGCCCCTGCCAATTCCCACCACTCCCTGTCTTCAACCTCAGTAGCCTCATAGATGCCAAGCCCATTGCCACCCCAGGGCCTTTGCATGTGCTCTTCCCTCTGCAGAATGTCTCCCCCTGGTCTTTGCATGACTGGCTCTTTCTTGCCATTCATCCACATCACCTGTCTCAAGTAGCTTCCCAGTCACTTGCCATTCTGTGACCCACTTTTGTATTTTTTGTCACTCCACTCTTGGCAGCCCCCAACATGTGCAGTCCATTAAAACAGGAACCTTGTCCTTCTTAGTCTTGGGTATCCCACTCCCATCCCTGTGTCTTGCTCAGTGCCTGGCATACATAGGTACTGTGTGTCTATTTGCTGAACAAAACGAGTGAATGAGTGAATGAATGAATAATTGAATGAATGAATAAATGAAATGCAGCTAAAGCATTGGTGCTTAATTCATGTTATTTCATGTAGGTATTATGAATACTTACTTTCCCTGGTACTGGGGGGATATTACTGTCAGCCTCCTACACATGAGAAGACCCAGGTTCTCAGAGATGAGGTCCCATAGCTGGGACCCAGACCAAGGACTCTGCCCCCAGAGTCCTCCGTCTTTCCATTACCCCAGGCTGCCCCACCCTTTGCTGAGCCAAGAGGAGGCCCAGGCAATGAGGAAGTGGGAGTTATTATTGTATTTAGATGGGGAGGTGGTGGTTCAGGGTCAGTCACCAGCTCCTGGCTGGTGGAACTCAGCACTGCCACCCACAGGCCTTTGGTGATGACCTCCCTGAATGTTCTGGTTCCCACCCTCTGCAACTCTGTGATTCCGGGAGGCCCAGGGCAGGGCTGGGAGCAAGTGGCTGCTGTGTTGTCCCCCCACCGCCCCCAGCAGCTGGGTCCTGTAGGAGCCAGGGACAGATGCCCAGTCTGAATAAGGTGCTGGGGCATGGGGGAGAGCGCTGCCCTCAGAACCATTTTGGGCTTACTTTCCAGCCAGACCTTGAGAGAGGGGGGAAGGGCGAGGGTAAAGGCCTTTCCTGATTTCTCCCTGGTGGTACAGGGTAGCTTGAGGCCTCCCGCCCACAGGACAGAGGCTCCTTGTCTTTGTGGGCAGCAGAAAAGCACCACGTGTGCCCGGAGCTTGCAGGGATGGGCTTCATGTGTCCCCTGTTGGCGGTGGCCTGCACCTCTGGGAGCCACTGAACTGAGGTTTATCATGGTCAAGGGGCAAGATCATGGCCTTTAGAGCTACCCAGGTATGGATTCAAGTCCTAGCTCTGCCACTTACTGGCTATGTGATGTTAGGCAAGTCATGCAACTCTCTGAGCCTCAGTTTCCCTATCTGTACAGGGAGAGCACTTAGCAAAGTGCCTGGTCACAAGAAATCAAGCAAGAGGCGCCATCTCCTCACCATCTGGCCACACTCTGACTTTGGGCACACTGTCCTCACCTTGCCCTCCCTTGCCCCCTGGACAAAGGCCTCATCCTTCTGCATGGATGAAGCCTTCCCAGATACCGCAGAGGGCTGGTCAGCCCTGGCTTCTCTGGTGGGAGCTCTGGAGTGAGGGGGTTGTGAAGGTCAGTGTGTGTGCGTTGAGGACCCAAGCTGTGTCTCGTTCATCCGTGTCCCCAGCGCCCAGCGCAGGACTCAATGCAGAGCAGGAGCAAAAGGGAGAGCACTTGAACAAATAGATGGGAGAGGAATTAAAAATAGGAATGAATTAATGAGGAGGAAAAAGAGGGAGGATGGAAAGAAGAACACAGGAGAGGAAGGAAGGAGGGAAGGAAACGGGAAAGAAGAGAAATGAGAGAGAAGGCAGAGGGGGAAGATGGGTTCAAAACTGTGTCCCCAGGCCCCCACCCCCTGCTCAGCGCTGACACCTCGGAGCCTGTCCCCTCTCCCCTGCCTGCTCCTTCCTGCCTGTCACTCCACTGAGAGCTTCAGTTGCCTCAGCCTCCCACAAAATATTCATTGTTCTCTTGCCTGCTCGGCTCCGTCTCTCCCTGCCTCTTAGGTGCCAGAAATGGTGGAATTATCAGAGGTAAAACATGTCTGTCACCAGGCCTGGTGAGCGGGACTGCTACCACCGGCTGATTCATCGAAAGACGCTCCTCTTCCCGGGGCAGGGCTTAGGGTACACAGGCTGACCCCAGAAGGCTCAGGGAAGGTGGCAAAGACTATGGAAAGGAACAGTCCCTGGGGCTGGAGCGTCCTTGGCTGGGGTGGGGGGCTCGGAGTGCTGGAGGGGGTCCGGGGGAGGGTGCACAGTGAGCTGGGCGTCCTGGAGGAACCCTATGGGCAACTCCTTGAGCACAATGTGGGGCTGCTGGGATCTTGGGATGGGCTTGTGCTCGGGGCAGGGGACAGACTCTCCAAAGGGGGCTGGAGACAGGCTGAGAGAGCAGGAGAGAGTTAGAACTACAGGCTGAGGGACTGAGGCCAAGAATCTGAAAGGGGCTGAGGCCTGAGCCCGCCCAGGTGTGTGACGATGGCCACAGGGAGTCCAGCTACTAGATGTTGTTTACTGTGCACCCACCCTGTGCCAGGCCTCGATGGGTGTTCTAGAGGCCCTGTCTCATTTTATCCTCACACTAGGCATCATCACCATCCCTATGTGAGGAAACCATAGCACAGACAGGTCAAGGAAATCATCAAGCCCACGAGGACAAACTGTCAGAGTCAAGATTTGAACCAAGGACTGTCAAACCCTGTTGCCTCCCTGTCAAGGCTCACTTTAAAAAAATGATGTATTAATCTTTCTAGAATATAATAATCCATGCTAGCTGTAGGGATTTGGAAAGTAGGTTTCGAAAAAGAAGACAGAATTTATTCTAAGCCAAGGTTTTTTTCTTCTATGCCCTTACAAAAAAAACCCATACAGCACACACCACTTGGCAACTTGTTTTTTCTACTTAGCACCAGAGCATAAGCAATTTCCTAGGTGAGAAACAACTCCCAGTAAGTACAATTGTTAATGATTTTCGCAATATTCTCATAGGGGATATGTGCCCCAATTTCCTTAGCCATTCCTTAATAGCCAAAACATGGACTCCCAAGTCTTCCGTGTTATAAGCAACATGGATGCATTTCTTTGTGCTCAAGCTTCCTCCTGACTTCAGGTGATTGTCTGAGCCTAGATCTCTGGAAGGGGAATGATTGGACCAAAGGAAGGCTGGTTTTCCAGGGGCAGGTAGATGGGAAGGGGATTGAGGTTCCAGGCAGTCTGCCCCAGGGAGGGTGGTTTCTTTCCAAGGGAGACCAACAAATGAGGGAGGCTGGCTTCCTTTGGACTAATGTGTCCCTGATTTCTGGCCGTGGGAGTGAGACCTAAAACAGAGGTTTGATGATTCCCCTTTGTTTCTCAATCCTCTCTGTGGAGCTGGTGGGTAGTTGTTTGGGGAGACCTTCATGTAGTCACTTAGTTACTGGAGGCATCTACCAATTCAGAGATCTTTGGGATCATCCCACCCATCCCTCCCCACGTTCACACAGGTGTGTGTGTGTGTGACAGGTGGGGTCCCAGCAAGGACAGGTAACTTGGGGGTCACTCTGCCTGATAGTAACTTTGCTGCAGCCAGAGGCAAGCCCAGTCTGTTGTTCTTCCCATGATGCTAGATGCTTCTCATTTTTTGATTCCAGGCCATATAATTCTACACCCTGAGCATAGTGAATAACAACCGCTGGTATCATGGTTACCATGGTAACGTTGGCCCCAAATGTTCTCCCAGAGGGGCTGGGAGTGGGGCTTGGGCTGTGAGAGACCTAAGGCTGGGTGGGGGCTGACCTGGATGGGGCCAGAGTCCATTGGTGTCTCAGGCCTGAGGGATGACATCACCCCTAATGCCTTCAAGGAAGCCCCAGGGCTGGGCCTGGAGCAGGGACCGTCACCAGTGATATTCCAATTTGGTGTTGATGTTACCCGTGGAAAGAGAAGCAGGATCCATGTTTCAGATTTTTTTTCTTTTTTTTTAAGACCAGAAGATGAGAGACACAGCTGAGTCCTGGAGCAGATGAGCCACATAAGCAAGGAAGGGCCACTGGAGAGAAACCGTGTCAGGCCCTTTTGAAGTTCCAGGGAGGGAAGAGAAGTGCCAGTGAGTGACAGGTGTTGGTTTGTTCTGGAGAAACAACACAGAAAAGTGCCCTGAGAGAGGGCCAGGCCCAGAATGGGGTTCCAGGGATGGAGGGGCTCCCAAGACACAGTCCTGGGGCTCACAAGGCAGGATGACCTCCAAATCCTGCCCCCCAGGTGTCCCCAGAGCCCTTATGCACGGGGGAGGGGAGGGGTTACCTGGGCTGAGGCTGCAGAAGAGGGAGGTGCTGTCACAGGGGAGGATGGGGGCAAGCGAGGCCCTAAGAAGAAGGTGGGCCAGAAGACTCCAGGGTCCAGGGACTGAGGGGAGGTGGTCCACAACTTCCTGCTATCCTCAGTTATCCCTCTGCTCCCCTCCATTCCCTGCTCCTTGCCTACCTCCCTCTTCCCCAGTCTGTTCCCCCCACCCTCTGCCCTTGCTTTCTTCCTTCTCTCTTTCCCCTTCCTTCTTCCTCCCCTGCCCCTTTCTCCCTCTCCTCTCCCTCCTTTCTCTCCTGTCTCCTGTTCCCCACCAGGTGACTGGAAATGCAGCAGTCCTCAGCCCCCCTACAGCAAAGCCAACCTGAACTTTACACATACACACATAGACACACGTACATTCAACCGCATAGGCTCTTCTTGCCTCCTAGTCATCACCTGGGCCTGCCACTGTTTGCTCAGGGAATCTAAACAGCAGCCCAGAGCAAACAAAAGTGAAAAGGAAAATCTATCGCTAAAATCCAAGGCTAAATAGACATGCACCTGGGACAGCATTTTCCAGACTGTGGCCTGTGAACTCCAGGTCCTCCAGGTGGGGGCTGTGGTCCAGTGACGCAGCTAAAGTGCAGCCTTTGGAGCACACCAGCCACGTGACCTTGGGCAAGTATGTCATCCCTCTGTGCCTCAGTTTCTCTTTCTGCAAAATGGTAATAATGTATCTGCTTCATGGGTGGTTGTGAAGATTAAGTGCCCTAAAATGGGAAGATCTTAGAATAGCTCCTGGCTTATGAGAAGGGCTATATATAGTGTGTGTGTATTTATAAAACCATTAGCTGTTCCTATAGGTGTTCCAGGGAAGGACGTTTGAGAAACACTGAGTACTTCTTGCCCACCATCTTGGAAATAATTAACACACAACAGTGCATCAGAGGGCCCGGAAGTCCTACAGCAGAGAGATCTGTTCAACTTTGTTTACCTTCATAATTCTCAAACTTGTTTTTACTGTAGTATTTTCCCCTTCCTTCTTTGGAGGCACAAAACACCTATCTCTTGGGACACGCCCACTTTGGAGGGTCACAGTTTGAGAAATGCTGGCTTGGGATTATTCACTGTTTGGAGACCATGGTGAGTGAGGTAGAGGTAGAAAGCCTTATCTGAGTCAACAAAAAGATCGGGTCAAACCCCAGCTTTACTCTGCCAGCCACAGAGCCCAGGAAATGGTGTGGTCAGGCCCCAAGCAAGGAAGTGGCTTGCCCAAGGGAGAGACTCAAGACTGATTCACAGGACCCCCCAGTCCAGGACTCTTCCACTTCCTTCCTTGCTTCTCCCTCAATGCCAAGTAAAAGCAGGAAGTCCTATTTTGGGGGGAGGGGGCGTCCCTCATCTTTGAGACTGGTGGGAGTCTCTGCCGCTGCTCCCCATTGGCTTTTCATGTCCTGCAAGGCTTGGGCCACCGTGGCCACGAAGAACATATGCTTTCCTCCCAACCAAGAAGAAGGAGGAGGTAAGAAGTTCCCACTCTTCTCTCGCCACTGAAAAGAGTAAGAGTAAAAGAGCTAAACTTCCTGCACGGGCTGAGTGACCAGGCACTTTTGAGAGAGCCTGTGCGTGTGCCCCTGTCCCTGGTGCTGAAACGTGTCTGGCCCCTGGGTGGTGGTCCCTTAGCCCCAGACCCGGCTGGAAGAACGGCTGCAGAATCTCTTGGGGGAGAATCCACCAATACTGTGATTCCCAGGCCTTGCACCTTATCTGCTCAGTCAGAATCTCCTGGGGTCAGGAGCCAGCCTCCTCATGTTTGGAAATCTTCCGAGGGGTGGTTTGGGACCCCTCTACCTTAGGGAGCATTTGTGTACCCCAACCCTAGCCTGCTTCTCCCATGGATCAGTGTTTTTCAGTGATATTATTTTCTGAAAACAATTTGTAATTTTGATACTCTCACAGAAAAAAATAAATCATTTTATGTATTTTATATTAATGGAGCAGATTTTATGGGGGTTGGCAGTTCTATTATGTTTACAGCATAGCCATTTTTTCCCCCCACTTGGAGCTTGAGGGTGCATATACCCTCCTGAGTCCATATGTGTGGTGCTCTGAAGTCCACTCCATTCTTTCCCTCGGCCTGCAGGCCTGGCAATTTAGGGCGCTAGAGTGGATTTAATTGTGTTTCTGTGTTCTCTGTCCCCATGTTGCAATGCTCCAGGCATCAATGAGATGCCTCTAGTGTGGTATTTACTCTTTCAGATACTTCTCTTTCCCTCTGGGACCCTGAGGACGATCCTCAGTGGAGAAACGGTCGCATTAGACATTCTACCAAGAAAGATGTCAGCAGGATGGGGCCAGACAGCTTCCCCAGCCTCTGATGACCCCCTTGGGCTCTAATGCTATGGGGGAGGGCGGATCTGACCCTTGAAGCCCTCATCACTTCTATTCGCGGATGCCAGAGCGGCAGGCTTTGAGGCTGTGAGGAGGTATAGAGTAGTGATCACAATTACAGGCTCGGAGTCAGGCCTGGGTTCAAGGTCTGGTTCTGCTTTTGTTGCCATGTGATCTTGGACAAGTTGCTTTCACTTCCTGGGCCTCAATTGCCTGAAGTGTGACATATGGACAGCTCTATCCATGCCTTAGCAGAGTTGGTGTAGAGATATGGGAGGAAATGGACATCAAGGTGTCATCCTTCAAGTCATCATAAGTTTTTCTATCATACAAATTAATCTCTACCCAGATAATGGCAGCAAACTTAAGGAGGGCATTTGCACGTTAATGCGATATTCTTGGTGGTCTACACACTTCCACTTCTCTCCCCCTCCCCTGGAAATCAAGTTCTAAGAATGAAGTTGAAAGTACATGTTTGGGGTCATGGAAGGGAAGGGTTGTGTGTCCAGGCAGAGTATTGGTCACTGTCCCCTCAGAGTATTGGTCACTGTCTTGCTCTAAGGCATCTTCTTGAGGTACCTCTAAAGGGCAGTCCAGTCCAGAGGAAGAAAGGAAGCTGTCCCAGGGGTTGGAGAAGGTCATTGAGTTTTCCCAGGCCCGGGTGTGGAAGCATTGGGCCAGTGTGGGCCTGGAGCTGCTCAGGTCTTAGGGTTGGACGGAGGGGAGAAAAATCAAAAGTCACAAACCAGGGGCCCCTTTACCCTGTTTGCACAGAGGAGAACATGGAGGCGCAAGGGGATCCAGAGACTCGCTCAGGGCCACAGGGTTAGTTGGCAGCAGAAGCAATGGAAAGAAACTGGTGTCCTTTTCATTGCACCACATGGCCTTCTGGGCATGGTGCGGAGTCCAACTGCTGCGTCTGTCTAGAGTAAAAAAGACCAGACTCCTGGGGACCTGGGTTAGTTTCTAGGAAGGTGTATTAGATTGGCTCTGTGTGGCCCCAGGGAGAAGCCGCAGTGCTTAGGTGTTGGAAATACAGATTTTGGCATCAGAGAGACTGAAATGTGAACCCAGGCTCTGCTGTTCTCTGTTGCTATGAGCTTGACCTCTGCGAGACTCCGTTTCTTCACCTGGGTGGTGGGACTAATGGGACACACTACCTTAGTGATGTTGTGAGTCAAAGAGCCAGTGGCAATGCGTATGATCTGTCTGTGCATATGCTAAGATGCTCAGTGAGAGCAAAGAGGTGATGGTACGGCCAGAAGTAGCCGAAATTGTGTGTGTGTACGTCCAATGACGGAAGGAGCTGCCTCATCCCCAGAGGTGAGCAACCCCTGGTGGGGATACCACCGAGAAGACTCAGGCATCTGCTGGAGAAACGGACCAGTGCCTTTGATGTCCTGTGAAGCCCACTCTCCCCCTTCTCAATTCCCTGGCTCCTGCACACCAGGGGCCTCTGTTTTCCAAAGCAGCAAGCAGCCTGCATGGTAATTACTTTTGGACTTATTAAGCATAATTATCCCCTAATCGCATACAACCAGTAATTACGGTGGCCGTTACCAGGGGCCTACCCATGCAGCACCACCCGCGGCCCTGGGGTCCAACACCCAGCTGGGGCCTGAGGATGGCCTGGTGTTCCCTGCCCAGGGGTTAGGGGGTGCTGGCCTGAGACGGGGCTGCTGCATCCCCTACCGGGTGCTCCTGCAGCCTGGGCACCCAGCTGGTGAAGAGTTGCTCACATATGACAGTCCCAGGGCCACTCCAAGCTCCAGCCAGGCCACACGCTCCGCATCCTGTTAATGCTTGCCCGAGCCACCCTGCATCTGCCCATGCTGTTCCCTCCTCTTTTCCTCTTCCTTCCCTCCAACCAACCACCCTCTCCTCTTCCCTTCCTTCAAATATTTTTGAGACTCTTTTATGCTCTTGACACTACTCTAGGTACTAAAGTTACAGCAGTGTTGGGAGCAGGGGACAAAAGCCATGCTTTCATGGGATTTAGCGTCTATTTGGGGGAGAGAGAGAAACAAAGAAGAAAATGGGTAAGTTATGCTCTTAGAAGAGGTTGAGCGCTGCGAAGGAATAGAAGGCAGAGTGATGAGGATGAAGACGAGGGAGGGGTTAGAGAAAGTCATAGTTTTAATGGGATGGCCAGGGTTGGTCTCACGGGGAATGGCACACTTGAACAAAGACTTGAAGGAGGTGATGGGTTAACCTGTGATGATATGTGGGGAGAGAATGTTCAAGGAAGAGGGAGCAGCTAGTGTGAAAACTCTGAGGTGGGAAGAGCCACAGCTGAGGAGGGGGGGTGGCTGGGGCAGAGTGGAGGTGGGGGTGGGGGAGGAGGTCAGTGCCAAAAGGGAGCAGTGGAGGGAAGATTGCTGGCACCTGGTGAGCCATTTAAGGATGTCAGTTTTCCTCTGAATCAAACATTTGAGCAGAGGAGCGGCCTCATCCGGCTAGTGTTTTTGTGTCTCTGTCCACAGAGAGACATGGGGGCAGGGGTGGGGGGAGCCCAGTGAGCAGGGGCAGTTGCAACAATCCAGGTGGGAAATGGTGGGGGCTTGGCCTGGGAGCTGGGAGGAGTGGGAGGATTCCAGAAATATTTTCAAGGTAGAGAGGACAGGATTCCCTAATAGGGGAGAGAGGCATCAAGGATGGCACCCAGGTTTTTGGTCTCAACAACTGGAAGGAGGGAGTTGCCACTTAGCAAGTGGGAAAGACAAGGGTGAATCAGGTTTCTGAGGAGGGCAGGTGCTCGGTTGGGGACGTGTTAAGGTCTTGGTTATCAGAGAGACGTGCTAGTCTGGGATTCAGAGGAGACAGGTCTGGCTGGGGCATGATTGTGGAAGCCCGCCCTCCCCTCTTCGGATTTATCCCTGTCCTTCTCTGTCCCCCACTCTCTTTTTCTCTCTCCTCAGGGCTTTTTGTGTCTTCCTCCGCATCTCTCTCCCTCGGCCTCCTCTCCTGGGCCTCGGCCTCCACCCCTCCCTGCCCAGCGCCGCGGGGGGCGAGGCCCCTGGGGTGCCGGGATCTCCTGCCCCAGAGGCGCCAGCCAATCTTCCGACGTCTTGGAAGCAGCTTGTGGGCCAAAGGGCTGCGCCTCCTGCCCGCATAATGCGCTCCAATATTTATTTACATGCGGGCCAGACTATTATTTATTAAGGTATCGCTGCCAGCTGTGCGTGGGCTAATTGTTCTTAATGTGCCCCCTCCGGGTTCCCACGGCGGCGACGCCTTCCTGGCAGCGGAGCCAGCGTGGCTCGGAGCGGGGAAACCGAGGCCCGAGCGCGCGGAGTGCGGGCGACCGCGGGGTGCGGGCGCGGAGAGAGGCCAGTGCGCAGCGCAGAGGGTGCTGGGAGCGCGCCGTCGAGAGGTGGGGACGCGGGAGCGCGGGCCGGGGGTCGCGGAGCTCTCGCCTGGAGCGCGATGCGGAGTCTTGGAGCGGGTGGGGGACCCTGAGCGCAAGGGACGGTGCAGGGAAGACTGGGGGGGGTGTCTTCTAGCAGGTGAGGGACCCCGAGAGCGAGGGGCCGTGCAGGGGGACTCAGGTGGGGGTCTTGGAACGGATCGGGGATCTCAAGACGGAGGGGCGGTGCAGGGGACCCAGGTGGGGGGTCTTGGAGCGGGTGGGGGACCCCGAGCGCGAGGCCTGGCGGGAGTGAGTTTCGGACGCACGACGCTTGGGCCTCGCGCGGCTCGCCCGGCAGTGGGCGGACAGACGGACGACCGCGGGGCCCCGGGAGGGGGCCGTCGCCTCCCCCCACCCCACCGCGTAGGCGGCGGCTTCGCCTCGCCTGGTTCTCCCGACGTCAGCAGCAGCCGCCGGAGCCGGAGGGAGCGGTTTAATTGGCAGGATTTTGGGTTAAGGACAGATGTGGCTTCGCCGGGTTTGGAGGCAGGACGCGCGGGGCGGGGAGGTGCTGGACGGAGTGGGGAGGGGAGCGGGTAAAATAGACTGAGAGAGACCCCGGCTGGGCGCCCCTGCAGAGAGGAGACAAGGCAGAGGTGGGCGACAGTTGGGAGCTAGAAGCAGGTGAAGAGGGACGGCAAATACAGCTGGGGAAGAACCGAGGCGACGTGGAGGCTGCAGAGACAGCCGGGAGAGGGCGCTGGCGCTCTGACCCTCCCCTTGCCTGGGACCCCCCCTCCCCCCCCCATTAGCACAGCGCCTCCCAGGCGGCCGTCTTCCTTGCGGGAGGGGCTAGCTTGGGGACATTGATTCATTTAATTTTATTACTGGTACGGTGGGTACAGTGTCTGCCCATTCCCAGGCCTTGTTGGTGTCACCCAGAAAGTTCTCTCCTGGCTGGGAACTGCAGCTTAAGAAAACCCAGGGAACCCTGCCCTGCCCCCTAGCCCTCCCCGCCCCCCAGCACTCAGTAAAGGCTGACTTCAAGCAGGCATCCTAGCAGCCCCGTGGGTCCCCCTCTGAGCGGCATGGGGCCAAGCACATTTCTTCCTGTGAACAGCGCTGAGGGAGGGATGGTGACAGGCCAACGCTGGATGGAGTAGCCCAGAAACACGTATTTTCCACCACTCAGGGCCAAACCTGTCATTGATGGTGGTTGTAATTTCATCAGGCCTCTGGCCCTGAGGGACAGTGTTGTGCTGGCCGCGGAGCTTTCTGGAACGGCATCCAGTGGATCTGTGGGGTCGGTGGTTACTCTGCAGGTTCCCCAGGCTCCCAGAGCTCATGTCTCCACCCCTGGACCAGCTGTGGCCATGCAGGACGCTGCCACCTGCATGCAGAGGCCTTGTGGCCCAAGGGAAGAGTCCTTGTCTCCAGGAGAGCTGACACAACCTCATGGGCACCCCCCACCCATGGATGTTCTGGAATGTTCTGAAGTCTGGAACCAGGATGGTAAAGTCACCACTGGGGAGTTATCCAGCCCTCCTCCCTCATTCCCCAGATGAGGAATCTGAGGCCCAGAGTCTGTGTGCTGGAATGACCTGGGCTTTCATGGAGGGACCATTGGCGAGGGGGCTGTGGACGGTGCCTGCCCTATCTCCTTATTTCAGCATCAGGGCAGCTGGGTTTTACTACAAAGTGGGGAGGGCAGCAAGATTCATTTTCTGTGTGCCCAGCCTTCTTTCCAGCTCTGCTCCCCGTCACCTCGTGCTCTCTGCTGTGCTCTCTGCTGCCCTAGGACCCAACTTCGCCGCCTAAGTATCTAGCTTGTGGGAACCATCCTCACCCACACACCTGACAAGGGCCTTCCCGAAGACCTCCCCTTAGAGTAGCTGTAATGTAGGATCTTTAGACCCAACAAGGGCAGGCCTGGGGGGACCTGAGTGACCTGGGTCCAGGCCGCATCGCTTCCTGGGCCTCAGTATCTTCATCTGTAGAATGGGGCAGGGTAGACATTTGGAGGTTTCTGAGCACCCTTTCTAGCTCTGATAGCTCGGGACTGCCCAGTAGGAGGAGCAGCTGGGACCTGGGTCGGGTGGGCCAGGGCCCATCTGCTGCTTCCCTTCCTTGGGGCAGGAGTAGAGGGGGTGATGGGCACAAATAGCAGAGAAGAGGCAAAGCTCTCTGGCCCCCAGGAACAGCATGTGCTATGCACGAGGAGCATTTGTTACCCATTCTCCTGTGCCTGGAGCCTCCTGGTCCTCCGCTGCCTTCTGGGGAGGGACAGGAAGAGTGGAGCTGTACTTGCCTCCTGGGGGGTGGGGTGGGGAGGAGGGGACTTAGGCGGCAAGGGGGCAGTGAACCTGCGGCCCCAGCAGCTGAGCTCGGCAGAGCAGGAGAAAATGAAAAGCTTGGTATCAAATGTTCCCTGCCCCTGCGTGGCCCAGCCGCCCTGGCCTGGTGGGAGCCGGCACCCAGGAGATGTGGGGTGAGTGAACCAGTGGGGCAGTGTGTTGAAGGAGAGAGACCTGGCCCTAGGGTTGGGCGGACGTGGGTTTGGATCCTTCCCCACCTGTTTCTAGCTGGGGGACCTTGAGCAGATTAATTAATGTCTGTGAACTGGGGTTTTCTCATCGGAAACACCAAAAAGCTACTTCATAGAGTTGTGAGGAGCCCATGAGAGGCATCAATGGAAAGACCTTAGAAAATGGCTGACATTTAGGACTCCCCAATTTAAAACTTCTGATAATTTTTATTAAAGAGAGGAGGACTGGCTCACCCTCTAAGTGTGCACTTCAGCCTACATGTACTGAGCATCTAGGAGGTTTCAGGCACCGCAAAAGCCCGGTCTCTGCTCTCAGGTTGCTTGTAGTCTGATGGGGGAGACACACAGCCCTGAAATACCACCTAGAAGTGCTGGTAACAGCCATTACCTGGAGGACAAAGGACTGTGGGAGAGGTCCAGTCGGCCCTGGGGGTACAGGTCAAGGAAGGCTTCCTGGAGGAGGTGGGCTGCACGCTGAGCTCTTGGTAAACATCCAACTTGGCAGAGAAAACATGGCAAGGACACGAACAGCTTGCTTGGGGGACACTTGGAATCCAGTCTGTGTTCCTCTGTCACCTGTCGGAAGGTTGTCTCTACCAGCCCGAGGAAAGCAGCATCCTCCCCATCCTAACACTCCCTTTCCCCTAACATTGCTTCATTTTTCTGCCTTTTGCCTTAATGTATGTTTCCTTGATTTTGTGTTTCTTGTCTGTCTCCGCGAGAACATCAGCCCCACGAGTGCAGCATTATGGGCGCAGTTGTGCCCCTCACTCCCAAATTCCTGTGTTGAACTCTGAACCCCTAGGACTCAGAACGTGACCATATTTGGAGATAGGATCTTTCCAGAAGTGATCAAGTTAAAATGAGGTCATTGTGGTGGGCCCTGATCCAATATGCCTGGGGTCCTTGGATAAAGGGGGAATTTGGAGACAGTCGCGTCCCAGAGCCGAGGCCATGTGAAAACTGGGGTGGGGTCTGCTGCCACAAACCCGGGAAGCCCCAGCAGCTGGGAGAGGGGCCTGGACCAGACCCTTTCCTTGAAGTGCTCAGAAGGAACCAACCCTGCCCACACCTTGATCTTGGACTTCTAGCCTCCAGAACAGGAGACATGGCATTTCCTGCTCTGTGGTCCTTTGCTACGCAGCCCTACCCGGCAGCCCAGGCCGAAGCTGTTGTGTCATTGCGTGGCCCCGGTCACTAGGGGGCACCAGCCACAGTTCACGCATGGACTGCCCGTGCTTGAGACATGCGTTGGCGAGGGCCACATCCTGGGTGGTGGCCCGCGTGGAATGGGGGGACCTGCAGAGCCAGGGCCAGCGTGTGATGCAAACAGGGGGTCTGGTGTCTTCAATCCCTCTCGAGTCTCGCCTGCCCGCTTTCTGTTCTTTCCCGGAGTGGTGATCTTTCCTCTGATCCAACCCATCTTTCTCCCGCCCAGTGTGCAAAGCTCAGGGGACTTGGGGGCATCTCAGATCTCCCCGTGGGGGCGGGGGAGGAGGGCCGTCTTTAGACTGAGTATTGTCTCCCCACAGGGTCCTGAGACAGGTGCCACCGGAGCTGCACAAGAGTTGCCTCAGAGAGCACACAGTCTGATGGAGGAGACAGAGCCCCATTTGGAAAACCCCTGGTCAGATGGAGGAGATAAGATCTGTGCCCCTGAAGAGCCTCCAGTCTGATCAGGTCAGGGAGGGCTTCCTGGAGGAGGTGGGCTGCACACTGAGCTACACAACCCTGCCCTGGGAGAGACCAGCAAGTATGGCTGGGAGCTCCCAGTCTGATGGGGGAGACAGAACACACATATGTAGACACTAGTAAATATCCCGTAAGAAGCTGCTGCTGGGAGGAGGCCTGGGAAGGCTTCCTGAAGGAGGAGGGCTCTCACGGAGTCTGGAGAAGGAGGGGTACTAATAGGGTGGCCAGGAGGAGGAGTGGGCAGGGCAGGGCAGGCCCAAGTAGGCACCTCCTTTCCAGTTGCAGGGGAGCTAGCCCAGTGCCTGGACTCACGGGTGAGTGCGTGACCGGCACAGCCTTTCAGTGGGCTTCCTAGCCATCACGAATCACCCATTTTTAGCAGGGAAAAAAGGCTGTTGACAGGGGACAGGAATAGCTTCTGAAGCCTCCCTTCATCCCTGCCGCTGCGCTCCTCTTTCCCCGAAACGTCTCTGCAGGCCCGGGCCTGGAAGGCAGTGCACACCCACAGCGCCCTCTGCTGGAAGGCATCAGACAGCACCGCAGGCTCTGCGTGCCAAGGCATTTGTGCGAACAGCCCCGCATTCCGGCTCTGTGGAAGCCCCAGATTCTGAGGTCAGGAGTGAAAGATAGGCGGGAACTGGGTCAGTACCTGAGAGGGTCCATATCTGCAACCTGCAAGATCTTGGAGCTTAAGATCTACTTGGAGTGGCTGAAGGAGCCACCATAGACAACAGCCCCACCCATCCCAGAGCTTACTGGAGGCTCAGGAGCTCTGAGTATCCAGGGCCCCACCTCCCCCCAGGCTAGGAGGAGACCTTCTCCCAACAGATGACCTATGCCTCATTATATCGAACAGGATGTGTCCCTTTCTTTCTCCAACCCTGGATCTGGGGTGGCTAGACTTCAGGTGAGTGGTCTGGATGCTTCCAGAAGGGATTCATCATTGGGAGATTATAAGTGATGCTCCTATGAGAAGGAGGGTAGCTGCTGCTGGAGGGCAGAACGAGAGAGCTTGGCAGAGCTAGGCTAGGACTCAACATACTGTTTTCTCCCATTTCAGACGGAGATAAAGATTAATGAAGCCTAAGGGAGCTCAGGTTTCTCAGGACGCCAACAGTGCCTTGGAGGGAACTGGCACCCACAGGACAGAGAACCCAGGAGAGCCAGGACCTGAACCTTGGGCTCCCTTCCTTCTCTCCTTTTGCAGAGTTCCTGGAGAGAATCCAAGGGTACTGAGTCTCTGCTTTCCTGAGTATGTTTTTCATAGCACGAGGGGCTAGGAGATCCTTATTGCCGCCCCAGCAGGACACACACACACACAGAGACACACACACCATGCACATGTACACACATGCACACACACATATACACAAAGTGGCTTTTACAAGATGCACAACTGGAGAAGAAAAGAAAGCAGCAGGTTTCTTATAAAGATGGAGGTCGTGCCTGCTCATAGGTCAGTGAGGTGCTAAAAGAACTTCAGGTCCCCCAGCAGCCTAGAGCTGTGGTGGGAGGTCAGAGAAAGGGCTTGTCTAGCTCAGCAAAGGCCCATTACCCAGCTGAGAGTCATCCATGAGGGCCACGCCTGTGTGCATTTCTGTTGGCCTCGTCAGTCTCAGCCTGTTGACTCCTCAGATGGTTCCTATTAGGGGCTGTTAGCACATCACAGCGACGTTTTTTGGCCTGTTGGGAATTCCTGTTTTAGTCGCCTGTTCTCCCTGAAGGCTGCAAAGGGACGACCGATGTGAGGAAACAAGGTAAGGTGCTAAAGGATTTCCAGATGACTTAGGTTTGCTTTTGGAGGCAGTTTGTGTGGGTTCCAAGACAAAATGGCGGCTGGGGATGATTTTCAAATAAATGTATTTTGTGACCACTAATTGCTTCGGAGGGAAATCGGAAATGTGGGAGGCAGCTGTGCAGAGCATTGGTGGCAGGTGCTGTTAGGGTCCTGCCGTACCCCCACAGGTGGTTCAGTTCCTGGAGCACATGGGCTGGACACCCACCAATACCTGTACTTCTCTGACTGGTGGCTTTCTCTACCTGCAGAAGTGAGCCCAGCAGGGGCACCCAGGCCGAGGCCAGAAGTGCCACGGAATGAGTGCCATTTCTTAGGAGTGACCCTCAACCAGTGACTGACTGGAGCTGGAGCACACACCTCATTCCTTCTCCGTGACCTTGGAGATGTGCATCTACTCTGGTTTCCAGTGGGATGAAAGTCCACACTCATAGCCGTAACCTTCCCTTTACTGGTGTCCTTCGTGTTGCTCTTTTACTTCCTCACTTGCCTCGTTTCCGGGGATTGCACAAATACACTCTTTGCACTGAATCCTTATCTCAAGCTCTGCTTCTGGGGGAACCACCGTGACCAACTTGTTCCGATTTTCCCGGGATTGTTCCAATTTTAGCAATTTTTTTTTTTTAAGATTTTATTTATTTGCGAGAGAGAGAATGAGAGAGAGCATGAGAGGGAGGAGGGTCAGAGGGAGAAGCAGACTCCCTGCTGAGCAGGGAGCCCGATGTGGGACTCGATCCCGGGACTCCAGGATCATGACCTGAGCCGAAGGCAGTCGCTTAACCAACTGAGCCACCCAGGTGCCCTGGATTGTTCCAATTTTAAAAGTTAAAGTCCCGCATCCTGAGACTGCCCCGCACCTCAGTCCCAGGCAGACAAGGACGATGGGTCACCCGAGGGGGGATCCCAAACCAAGACAGATGTGAGCACACGGAGCAAGGCAGACAGACCACTGAACCACCAGTTTGAAAGCCAGGTATCGGTTTTGGAGAACAAAAGAGCAGACACAGTATCATTTGGTCATATCATCAGGTTCATTAGTTTTTACGAGCTAAAGGCCTCTAAGAGAACAGTAGCCACCAATGACAAATAAGCCATTCCTTTGAAAACAGACGTGGTCATACAGCCCCAGGGCGTGGTTTGCTAATTGGTGGTGGACTGAAGACGGCTGACGGTCAGGACTCCCACAGCATCCACGGGACTGGCTACTGGAAAAAGGCGGTGGGTGTTCTAAGAACAAGACGTGTCACAGGCACGGAAGGGGACATTACAGGTGAGCAGGCAAGGGAACAGGGCAGCACATTGTAGGCACTTAAGGCTCCGAGGGGGGCAAGCACCGGCCATGCCACTTGAGCCAGAGCCACCTGGGCAAATAGCAAAACTACACGGCGTGTGTCATCACATTTGACCACATTGAGGCAAGGCGCTTTGCCTTGGGAAGCGGCGGTAAGCTCAAGGCAGCTGGCTCTGAGCCAAGGAGGTTTGCAGCATGAACAGGAGGAATCCCACTTTGTCAGGTGATCTGGGAGGCGGTTCAGAGGTCAAAGCCAACAGGCTGAGGGCCCGGAGAACGCGTGGGTCAGGGAGCTCCATTGTAGGGGGCTGGGAGCCTGGCTGGGAGATGCTGCCAAGCTCCTGACCTTAGGACATATTTCTGCAGATCAGATTATCCAGCTGCAAAATGCCACATACGCCCCTGCCCTGGTTATTTTTATACTGGCACTGCGGAGCCTGCACCAGCTGAGGAATGCGCCCATTTGGTGGGGGGGGGACTGATTTCCCTAGTCCCTGCTAGATTGGTGGGAAAAAAAAAAATCTCCCAAATGCCACGGCAGTGAACACACAGCCCATTCCTGGGGTAGCAATGCCTTTCTCTCTCCCTTTCCAGGGCACTAGGATGCAGAATGCATTTGTGTTTGGGGACCACTTGGGAGAGGTTCCAATACGCAAGTAGTGAATAGCAGCATTTGGACCCTGCAATAGCAGGTGCTTCTCACGGGTTCCAGTGGGGCTGGTGAGTGGGGTGGCCAGTCACCAGGCGGAGGCTGCACACAGATCAGGGGAGACTCCTTTCCTCACTTCCTTTCATTGGGGGTCCCTGCGAAGGAAGAGGGAAGATTCCCCTCCTAGCGAGCAGGTGAACCCGCCCCCCCCCCACAGCAGGTAGTTTTCGAACTCGCTACTCCATTCACCCCGTTATAGCAGCCGAGGACAGTAGATGTCATCTGTTTTGTCCGCAGGCAGGGGAAGGATGGGGAAAACGCAAGTGCTACCTGGAAGCCGGTGTTTATTTTCAAGTCCAGAGCAAGTCTGCCCAAGTGTGGGGCCCAGTTTTCCCAGGATCTGGAGTTGATCTCAGCTGAGGGGGCCCGGAGGGAGGACTGTGTGTGTGGCAGGAGGTTGGATTCTTGGGACACTTTGTGGCAGGGACTCCCTTGTCCCCCCTGGGAAAGGTGGCCCATCGCAGGCCAGGGTCCCACGCTGCTCTAACCCACTATCGGTGTCGGAAAGCTCAGGGGCTGTCCTCTAGTGCAAATGATGCACCGTCTGAGGCCACCCCTACATACGGCAGCATCAGAGGTTGGGGATGTGGCAGGCGAAGACATACTCGCCCCAGAATGCCAGGGAGTGGGGAAATGGTTCATGGAGCAGACATTCTTCAGATGCTTCTCACCAAGCTCCAAAAGGACAGGAGCACCAGCCGATGTGTTCACTCTGCTGCCCCAGGAGGCCTGGCATACAGGAGGTTCTCAATAAAGGCTCTTCCAATGTCAGTGCCTGAAGATCCCTAAGGGAGATCTAGACCAGTGTTTTCCCAACCGAATAACCTGGGGGAGAGCAACCTTCTGAATCACCTCTTTGGAGACTGACAATACACATTTACATATTCATGACTCTGAGTCTGTCTTGACCTAAAGAAGTCTGTTTTCCTTGTGTTTCCCCAACATATTTGCGTGCTGGACAGTTTCTCGTGAATTGCTAATTAACATATCAACCAAGGAATAGTGTTGGAAATGCTGATTGAGTGTAACCTCCTCATTCTACAAAAGATGAAACAGGGCCCCGAGAAAGCAAGCAACTTGCCAGAAGTCACACAGCACGCTGATGGAGTTTAGACCAGCACTGAAATTCCCCGGCGCTCCTCAGTGTTCTTGCCGCTGAAGGCGGCCTCTGTCGGACAGGCCATTAGGCATGTGCACTCTCCTGATCCTTCAGCCAGGCAGGGCATAAATGTTTCTTTGCATCACCTAGAAAGCAAGGGCTAGCTTAACAAAAAAATCCAGATCCAAGTTAATCCCAATTGCAGGAGCAATGTGTCCCTCCTTGAGAATTTCTGGAACCATCTTAGCTTCAGTGCATGTGCTAATTACCTAAGGTTCTTATTTTTTCCTTAAAGCTAGTCCCTTCTGCTCTGGGCTTGGCAATCCTGGGGGCAGTTTCCGGAGACTGCGTGTCATCTCAATACCTCTGAAGGCCTTTAAAAAATGTCTCTTATCCAGATGTCCCCCAAAGCCCTGGGGTTATTTGATATCCATGAGGATTTTTCCTCTACCCCTTTGGGTGCTAGGCTCGGGAGCCAGGGGCTGTGGATGTCAGCGGCCCAGATTTCCAGCAACTGTTCCTGGAGCAGGATCCGAGGACATTCCCTGGAGAAGGGGGTGGTACACTTACCACCTTGCTGGGTTCTCGGTTACTCCTTCCAGTTCCACACTGGGCCACCTTGAACCTGCTCACTGTCCACACTGAGCCTGGAGACCCCGAATCAGGTGGCTCGGGAGGCTGGTGGCCCAGTCCAGTCTCATCGTGTTAAGAGGAGAGGGGCCCAGAAAGTACACGCAACTGGTTCAAGGTTACACAGATAGCGCAAGTCCATGGTCACTAAGGGGTAAGCATCACAGAGGCAGAGAATCTGGGAAAGTTGGAGCAGGGGCAGCGCCCCAGCTCCTGCGCACCCAGCAAGGGGAAGCCACTTGCCCAAACGAGTGCCAGGAGTTCCCACCCTCGGCCTGACAGGTGCTTCCACTAATGGTGGGCCAAGGAGGGGATGTTACACCCCTCTCTCCTTAACCCGAAGCTGGGGCTGCTGGCTGCATGAGTGTTACTTTTGTGCGGGGAGGTGTGTAGGGAGGCGACAAGGCTGTCCTCACACCTGCTTGAGGCCTTGAGCAAGAGAGCCTAAAACCCTTATCCCGCTCAGTGGCACTGATTTTAAGCCAACGGCCCAGACTGTCATCCATGCACCACCTGGGGCAGTGGTGGCCACGGTGCTGGTGACTGCCCGGCTGGGTTCCTCCCCAGAGGGTGATTCTAAAGCACAACACTCAGCCAAGCGGCAGACAGGACTTTATATGAGGTCTCCAGCCCCTTCCCCTCCCTTGGGGATGGATCACCAGGTTTTCGGAGCCTCAGCAGGACCCCAGTGGAGGGAGGCCCTCCTGGGGGATTTTGCAGCACAGCAGGAGGGCAGGGCAAGGCCCCAAATCCAGGGCAGGCTGTGTGGGGGGCAGGATACCACATCTTCTTCTCTACGCCCGAAGGGCATTCTGCTGGAGCCCCTCTCTCCCTCCGCCCCTGCTGAAGACCAGGCATTTCTCGAGTCTTCGTGAGGCTGGGACGTGCGCCAGAGCCCACAGCCCCTCCACAGGTCAGTTTGCTTTGTGGGGACCTCCAGATCTCCCTCGAGAGGGACTGGCTTTGTGCCAGGGCCCTGGGGCCCGAAGGGACCACTTGGTGAAGAGACATTAAGGCCTGGAGAGGGTGGTGTGTGGGTTCAGCCTGGAGTCCCAGGCTGCTGGACTTCCAGAGGAGTCTTCAGGGCAGAGACGACTGGGCGCCAGCCCCCAGGGAATCTGAGGCCGCACCCGTCACCACAGGGTACGTGTGGGCTTGAGAGAGGGAAGTGCCCAGGGGCTCTCTGCTGGACAATTCAAGAGTCCTTCATTTCTTTGAATAAATCCCCCTCCCAGCTGAAGCTGCTGGCCCCAAATGCGCTGCAGCCAAGCACTGGTTCTTTGTTGCAGAGAGGGACCCCGAGACCCCAGAATGGAGCCGACGCAGGGGCTCGCGTGCCCCTCAGCGCCAGCGGAGTTCGCCTCGCACAATTCCTGAAACTGTGCAAATTATTTAAGGTGTTGCCTGGTTTCTCCACCGGCTTCTGTGACCATGTCTATTTTGTTTGGACTATTTTTGCACAGACTGAAGCTTAGTTTTCACACCTCCACTGGCAGGGGGTCTCCCCTTGGCCTCCCGTCTCCTCTTCTCATACTGGAGGTCGCCGAGAGTCTGCAAACTAGAATATACTAAGGGCTTCCAAGCCCAGGGAAAAGGCCCCCAAGTGACTCTTTGTAACATGTTGGGAAGGATGGTTCTCCAGTGGGTTTGTAAGTGGGATTTCGGGGTGCCGGACTGTCACCGTGGAGACAAGGTGGTCTCCCGTGCCTAGACGCGAGCTTGCGGGTCTGGTTACTGACAGTCTTTGGGTTCGCTCATCCACCCTTTTATTTTGGGGGGACGTTGCCCACGGGACCCTCTTCCAGAGAGAACTGGGGTTTAAACTGTATTTTCTCTCTCCCCACCCCACGGCTGCCTGGGCGTCCGGCCGAGAGGAACCTTGGGAGCGTCTAGAGATCTAGTCCAACTCCCTCGCCTCACGCACTTATTTTACAGGTGGGGAAACTGAGGCCCAGACGGGGTAGGGGCTGGCTTACAATCGCACAGCTAGGTGGTAGCAAAGTTGGGATTGAACTCAGGCCTCCTGACTGCCAGTCCAGGGCTCTTTCTAGCAACCGTTATATTGGCTACAGCTGCAAAAGCTCCCCCCGCCAGGCCCGCATGGTCCCCTCCCTCTCCTCCCTTCCCGCCCCAACTACACGTAATTTGGGTTATAGCAGAGCATGTTGAACTCCAGGTTCTCGTCCCAGTGCCGCAGCAGCACGAAGAGCTGGCGGGCGGCCGCCTTGAGGGTGCCCCGCGTGCGGCCCTCGGGCACCTCCTGCTTCTCCAGCCACCAGTTGGCTTTGGCGGCCACCAGCTCCCACTCAACGAAGTAGGAGGCCGAGCTGTGCTCCAGCCACGCCAGTGCCACCACCGTGGCCCACAGCTTCCCCGTGTGTTCTGTCACGGCCCTGGGCTCCCAGCCTGGCTTGGCCTCCCCCAGAGGCTCCGGGGAGAAGCCATCACAGGAGGGGTGCCGCGCGGAGGGGCTGGGGCACAGCTGGGGGCTTGGGGTCTTAGACTCAGGCTGGCGGGCGGTGAGGGACACTCGGTGGCAGGTGAAGGGTGAGGTCCACTTGAGCTTCTCCATGGGGATGTGGATGGCCTCGCAGAAGGCTTGGTTGAGCAGGAAGGCTCCGGAGGCCAGCTGCAGAGACACCTGTGTGTGGGGGAGCCCCTCAGTGGGCCTCAAACTTTTTAGCCTGTGGAGTTCCAGGCCATGCAAAAGCCTGGGTCCACACAGCCCGCCCATTCATCCCCCCTCCCTGCCCCCAGCCTGCCCCTCACGCCTGGGAGATCTACGGGACACCCCGGCCAACTGGGCATCTCTGAGCTTACCCCACGGGCCCTTCAGACTGATCAGGCCCAACCCAACATCTTCCCCTCACACCTGCCTCTTGTCCTGCGCAGGTGGGCCCTGCTCGGCCACTGGGGCCGTCCACTGCCATCTGACACACTCTGGGCAGCTCACCTCCCGGTCCCTCCTCCACACTGATCAGTTTCTAAGTCCCAACAGGTGTACTTTCTACTCAGCTCTGCAACCCACCAGCTGCTTCAACTTTCCTCCCCTGCCCCATCCCCCCAACTCCTCCTCTTTCCCGAATTTGAAGGGTTTTGGTAAGGCATAGACCATGGCGCTCTTTGGAGGCCATCAGCTCAGTGACTTCAAGTTTCTCTTAGAATCAGCGATTTCCAGATCGCTGGCTCATCCTCAACTATCCCCCCGCCGCCCACCCCCAATTCTCCGGCCCCCAAGCTCTCTCCTCTCTCCACTGCCGGCCATGACTCCTCACCCTTCAGGTCTCCGTCTGACCACTGCACTCCTCAGGCAGTCAGGCTTCCTTCCTCCCTGACCTCAAGCCTGAAGTCAGTGTCCCTCCGGCTGTCACATGTCCCGCACTAAACCCGACCTCTGCTCTCACATCGCCCAAGCATCAGGAGTGTCTGGTTCCTTGTCCATGTCCCCACTAGACACTGAGTGCCATGAGCTCAGGGACTATGTCCATCCAGTTCAAGGTTGCCTCCCAGGGTCTAGCACGGTGCCTGGCTCCACAAACACTTAATACAAGCACAGTGCTCTGCAGCCCAGGAGGTTTGGAAATTCAGTGTGACACTATGCGTTGGGTGTGTGGGGCCTGGGGCTGTGTGGTGCAGCTCACACCGGGGCCCCTCTCCCAGCACCCTCTAGTCCCCAAGCCCTGCTGGGCCCCCTTGCTCTTCAATGCAGAGACCCCCCCCTGCAGACCTGGGCTTCTCACCCTGCCACAGCATGCTGGGCTGTCTGCAGAGTCGCTTGCTAAACATGGTGCGTGTCCCTGGGGTGTTAATTTTACTTACTTGTGAGCTATTTCGAGGCTTATTTTTATGTATTGGAAAATAAACACACATAGATGGTGGAGTAGAATGCAAAATTCCTGTGAATTTTTTAAAGCAAAGAGAGCAGATTGCAAAGAATATTCGTGATGCTGGTGCTGGCTTCTAGCAACACTCTTAGGCCCCCGGCCCTTGCCCTGCTGGCTACTTGGGTGGGAAGCTCTCAGTCTTCTTCCCTTTGTGAAGGGGGAGAGGTGGGCAGGAGGCTCACAGGAAGGCCCCTCGGAGTGTGTTGGGGGTTGAGGTCTGGGGTCTGGGGCACTCACCAGCGGGATATAGTCGAAACTCTGGCTCCCTGGGGTTGACTCTGGAGCCTTGGTCAGTGGCTTGCTCAGGAAGCCCTTGGCTGCTCGAGTCAGCAGCCTGGACTTGCTCAGATTCAGCCTGGGTGGGTGGAACCGGGCAAGAGTGGCCAGAGCTGCCCCCCCGGCGTCCCTGGTCATCCCACCCCCCAGCGCCCGCTCAGCTGCCTCCGAAAGTCAGGGCCAGAAGGGAGGTGACAGATGGCTTTCTCCGACTTCCTCATTTGACAGCTGGGGAAACTGAGGCCCAGGGAGGGGGGCTTGCGTTTCCCGAGTCAGTCAGTGAGTTAGCAGCAGCCTAGATGAGGAACACGTTAGTGTTCTTTCTGTGACCCTCTTCCGATAGTGTATTCTTGTTCAGCCCAGTGGTCAGAGAATCTTAGGCTAGCCCTCCCAGGGGGTTTGCACCTGCATGGAGACCGTAGACATGTCGGGGGGCTTCCACAGTGCGAAACCAGGAGACAGTGTATCTGGGGGTAGGAGGCCTTCTCGATACCCTTCAGATTGTTCATTTTTGTCTAAATGTCAGGCTGGGCCTGCTTTCTGCCTCCCAAGCCAGGGACGGCCCCGGGGGTCAGCCTACCTCTGGTGGAAATCCCACGTACCTGGATCCAAAGAGAGAGTCTGAGGTCTTGAAGGAAGAAAGGGTATTGGTGGCCAGACTGCGCAGGGGACCTGGAGAGCCACAGAATGACGGTTGGGGCCTGACAGATGACCCTGTCCAAGTGCTCCCTGCCAAGCGGGGAAACAGAGGCCCGGAGAGGAGAAGGGGCCTGCCTACATCCCTAGGGGTCCGAGCTAACCGTTAGGCTGCAGGGCTGCTTTTGACCCAGGTGGTGTGGGGAAGGGTGAAATACGTATGTCCACGTGTAAGAAATAGACCTCCAAGTTTCCGTGGCTGGTGGCTGCTGGTGTCTTCTGGAAGGTTACCCACGGGGGGCAGTGATGGCTTCATATCAGACCCCTCATCCCTGAGTGGGGACATTGAATTTCCTTCCCTGGCACATTGCTGGAGGCTTCTAAGCAGAGTTAGGTGGTAGAATGGTCCCTCAGCTGGGAACTGGGAGGTCCAGTTCCAGGCCCAGTGTTGTCACTAACTTGCTGTGTGACCTTGGGCAAGTCACTTTACCTCTCTGAGTCTTAGTTTCCACGTCGTTAGATTAAGGATGCTCCTATTAATCTCACACAGGGATGTTTTGAGGAATAAATGAACCACTGAGGACTTTGTTGGGCTAAGACACTCTCCTGGCCCAAGGATCAATCACTGCCACCATCTTAATTAAGGACAGAGTTGGCTGACTGCCTACTCACCTTCGGAAGCAACATACTTCTCGCGGCCCGGGGACGTGATCTCATTGAAGGGCGCGGTGGGGCTTTCCTCCATATCTACAACAGATGATGAAGCCACTGAGGCCTGAGCTCCTCTGGCCCTCCCTTTCTCACCTCTCATCCCCCCAAGGAGAGTGAAGGTCCAAATTCACAGTACCTGGGGGTGGGCTGGGAGAGCAAGGTCAGGGTGTCCACCCCTGCTTGTGTGGGCCTTTGTCTTCCAGAGAGAACACCATTGCTCCCCCATAAGAGTCAGATACACCTGGATTCAAATCCCAACCCCCCCCAACTAGCTGTGTCACCCCAGGAAAGTTACTTCCTTTATAAGTTTAGACTGAAAATTGGGGATCGGACTATCCATCTCACGGTGTTGTTGTAGGGATTAAGGGAGGTAATACCCAGCTAGTGCTTAGTGCCTGGCCCAAGGGAAGTGCTCAATAAAGCCCAGAGCTATAGACCTAGCAGGGCAATGGGAGCAGGTCAGGGGCCTGAGGGTGGGGCGAGGGGTGGGCATCAGCTCACCAGGTCTGTGCCTCACTGAGGAGGGGCTCATGCCAACTCTCCAGGAGGCACCAGAACATGGCACTGACTTGTCAGAGGGCTCTGAGCCTCAGTTTCCCCATCTGTAAAATGGGGGATAATAACTACATAGTCTGTTGAATATGCATCATCAGGGTGATTATTCTTATGATCGTTATTTCAAGGGCTGGACCAGGATGGGCAATATACCACAAGGGAAGAGTATAAAATATGGAAAAGTCTTCATGCACACAATTTATCAAAGCCTCTGTCTCCCCTCTGAGACCATTAGTGGCTCTGTGAGGGCCCAGAAGCTCTGTTTTGGGGGCTCGGGAGCAGCACCACAGCGAATTAGGGACTGGATGTGGAGCAACTGAGGCAGGCGGGAGGCCAGCAGCATGGTAGTTCACCTCATGGGCTCTGGAGCCAAGCACTGCCTGGGTTCAAGTCTTGGCTCTACCATGTATCTGCTGTGTGACACTGAGTAAGTCACTTAACTTCTCTGAGCCTCGCTTTCCTCACCAACTTTGTCAGACGCTTGGAGGAAATTAGATTAGAACAGCGCCCAGCACAAAGAAAACTCACAGTACATGTTAGCTATTGTCATCCTTGGGGAGAGAAAGGGCTTGGGATAGAATAAGAGTTTAGAAGTTACAGACACTTGGGTGTGAATCAGAGGTCAATGAAAAGAAGGGATTGGGGCGCCTGGGTGGCTCAGTCGGTTAAGGGTCTGACTCTTGATTTCGGCTCAGGTCATGATCTCAGGGTCGTGGGATCAGCCCCACGGCAGGCTCCGGCTCAAGGGGAGACTGCTCAGGATTCTCTCTCTCCGTCTGCCCCTCCCCCTGCTCTCTCTCAAAATAAAGAAATAAATCTTAAAAAAAAAAAAAAAAGAAGGGATTTGTGATTTTGATGGAAGCCATGGGCCACCAAGAACTGGGCTATGGAGAAATGAAAAGGTAGCCAGAAATTTCCTCTAGACGGGAAGCCCAGCTTGGCTCAGGGGTTCCAGCAGCTTCCCCCACCCCCAGTTTGGGAGGCTCTGAGGGACCAAAGAGCTGGCAGAGCTTTTTAGTTGTGTAGTTACGCATTCTTCTACCCCTCACACACTGTTCCTTTTTTTACTCCATCAATGTCTGTGAGAACTTTCGAGTCCCCCAGGTAAAAAATTATTATGATCTGGGTGTCTGGCCTAGGGGCCAGGTGGGACTTCTGATGTCCTTCCCATGCATAGAAGAAGGCAGGAGATACATGAGAGGGCACGAAGGAAGGGGTTAGGACTACTGCAGCAGCCAGGCTGTCTTTGGAGGGACCAAAAGACATGCAGACATTCAGGAAACAGAGGGTTAAAGCTATCCTGTGAATTAGTGCCAGGTCACAAAAGGGTCAAATCATGGATGCTTAAGCCATAGGCACAACGAAATCAAGCAAAGGCAGAAAGGAAGCTTTGGGAATTCTGAAAGAAGCAGATGGTAGGACCCAAACAGATGGAACTACCTCTTGGCCCTCGCTTTTCCCCTTGTGTATTAGTTTTCCTGGCATTTGGTGCCTGGGAGGACTCAAGAGATTGGAGTCAGGGAACAGGCCCTGGGCTCTGCAGACTTTGAAAGGGGAGAGGTGGAGGGATGGTGCGGGCACACGGGCTCCCGGCAGCTCTCTCAGCAAAGCTGTGTTCATGGAGGCATACTTGGGCCAAGCTGAGCCTCCGAGAGCCTGGGAGGCCTGGCCTCACCCTGGTCCTGCAGGGGGCCCAGAGGGCAGACTCAGAGCCTGGCTTCCAGGGGGCCTTGGATACCAGGGTGCCTCTGGGGCCCAGGCTTCAGAACACGCCTGAGGCAGCTCTTACTTAGGTTCTGGAATTTGCCATCTCCTGCTGCCGAGTCTTCCCCGAGCAGGGTCTGAGACCGTCCGAAGCCAGCAGCGGCGCCCCTCCACTGTCGGGTCAGGACCTGAGAGTTGATCATCCGCCATGCAGCACCTTCATGAGGACAAGGAGAAGGGGTCAGATGGATACACTTGGGTCAGTCCTTTGCCTGCCTCTCCCCCAGGGCTGGCAGGAATGATTCTCCCTTCAGTCTGTCACTTGTCCAGAGACAGAAAGACATTGTACAAGGTAAGACCATGAGCTTTGGAGCCAGAATGACCTGGGTTTGAACCTCAGCCCCAACTCTTAGTAGCTGGATGGGGTGCTAGCCACTTTGTGCCTCAGTTTCCTCATCTGGAAAATGGGGATAATAACCTTGCCAGGTCCATGCTATGGCCAAGACAAGGCTCAGGAAGCAGCAATATTTTTAGTTAGTTAAAAGTCTGCTTTTCTCAAGAACACCCAATTTTCCTTCTCTCCTAGTTTGTGGTCTCAGAGACCAAGGTCCCCATTCCCCTCCCACAGGACAGGGCCTCACCAACGGGGGATGGATAAAGAGAGATGAAGCTATAGCACTCTCAAGTGTGTTTTGGGGAACCCCACTCTTGGAGAACACTAGTCTGTAAACTATTCCTTAAAAAAACGAGGAGTTCTAAGGGGAGGTAAGTTTGGAAGAAGCTGCAAAATACAGTCCCTTCTCTGAGCCTCCTGATGTATATTAACATACTAAAGGCTCTAACAAGTTCTGCAATCAAGAAAACACTGGGCGTTGAGCTTTATTTAATCCAGTGGTTCCTAAATGTATTTCCTAAACTGGGACTTCCTAGTTTGTGCTGAATGGCCATGCTCAGGACATGCAACTAGGGTTCTAGTTTCCTGAACCACACTTTGGGAAGTACTGATCCAGGTCTTAGGGGGCTGTGGGACTTGGGTTAAGACATGGGCCAGGACCCTGAACCTTCCAGGCTGTGGGCTATAGACACTAGGATGATCTGAGATGGGCAAGGAGGGTGAGATATCCTGAATGTCATTCAGGATGACAAAGCCCAGTGAATGAGAATGTCCAGTGGAGTAACAGTCTGGGCCTCTGGCCAGAACCTGAAATGAGAGCAACCCAAAGAAGGAACAGGGTCGTCGATGATTTTGATACCACAGATAAAAAACAGCAGGGGGAGGAGGGAGACAGGAACAAGGAGAGGCACATTTTGTTTTTAAACATTCTTTAGAAGTTCTGCTAAAAAAAAAAAGAAAAAAAAAGGAACTGCAGAGGATGCGAAAATGTAATTCAGGAAAGAAAAAGTACATATAGTTAATGTACCTATGAAAAGTATCTCACCAAAAAAACTAAAAAAATTCCCCAAAGAGAGATTCTTCCCTTGCCTACGAGCCTGGCAGCGTTTAGAAAGATAAGCAGCACACAGTGTTGGTGAAAAACAGACCCCCAAACAACCTTTCCAGTCAGGTCACTTTGGCAAAACACATCCCAGTTTTAAATGGGCAGACTTTTTGATCCGCAATCTTACTTTGGAGAGTTAATTAACCCCAAGGAGATAACCAGACAGGGGCACAAAGATGTTCTTTGCACCATAATTTATGATAATCAAAAGGGGAATAAATTGAAGGTCTAGTACCTGGGGGGCTGGTGGAAAAGGTTCTGATAAACCTTAAGTGGTAGTGGAGAGGAGTAGGAGAGAGTACAGATTCTGCAGCCAGGCCTTGAGATTCAAAGCCTGGCTCTGCCCCTCACTGCTGTGTGACCTTGGGCAAGTAACTTAACTCCCTCTGCCTCTACCTTCCCATCTGTAAAATGGGGATAATAATAGCATCTACTTTGTGGAGCCGTGTTGAGGATTAAGTCATTCGATGTAGATAAAGTGCTTTGGACCACTGTCTAATTGATGATGAAAGTAGAAAACACTGCAGCTATTAAAGTGGTGATAGACAGTCACCTTCATGGAAAGATTTTTTTCCACACCCACATTTGGTAGAACACAGCACATATTGGTATAATCCAATTCATGAAAAATTATCTTTTGATTTCTCTGCATGTAGATATTCACAGCGAGAAGTCTGGAAGGATAGTCACACCAAGGAGGTAATTAGTTACTCATTTCTGGATGACTGTCAATTCCAGGCATTTTTATTTATTTTATGTCTTTCTATATTTTAGAATTTTCTACGGAGAGCACACGCATTGTCCCAATTGGAAAAGTACAATAAAGTCCTATTCATTTGGTGGGGAAAAGGGAGTGGGGTGGTTTCATTGCCTTCTGAAGAGCAGTGGGGGGGCGGGGGGCTCATGTACCCACCACCCTATGGTGACTGAATCATCGGCCAGGAGCCTTTTTGCTTCTAGGCCATTCCTTATACCCCTCTCGGCAGGTCTGTGCTCCTTTGTGTCCCAGCTCCCCTCTGACAGCCAAGGGGGTGCTGCTTGGCCCTCAGACGTGCCCATCTGCCTTACCAGAGTTGGGGTACCCCACCACGGTGGGCAGGTACCGGCTCCTGCTCACGTCCACAGGCACAAAGACCGTATACTTGCTGATGACATTGCAGGCCTTGCTGGCGTGCACAGCATTCACCTGGTAACGGCGGCTGGACCCTGTGGAGGGAGAAACCGGGGGTCAGTGTGTGGATCCGGAAAGTCCTACCTGGCACAGAACTTCTGGAAGCTAAAGGAAGGGCTAGGCCAGTGGTCCCCATCTTTGGGATTCCATAAGCCCTTAAAATCAAGGGGTCTGCCCACTTGCCAGTTAAGGAGATTAACCCCCACCCCCAAGATTATTAACCTCCATCAGCGTTTCATAAAATAAGGACATTTTAATGTAAAAGAGCTAAGACATCTAGGACAAAAAGATAGTTACACCCCTTAAATAACTTGAGTGTTATTTAAAAAAATCCTCTAGGTGCACCTGGTGGCTCAGTCAGTGGAGTGTGCCACCCTCGATCTTGGGTTGTGAGTTCGAGCCCCAGGTTGGGTGTAGAGTTCACTTAAAAATAAAATCTAAAAAAAAAAACAACAACCAAACAACAACAACCCAACACCCCTCTACGTCACCTGTATTCTCTATTTTCATTTTGCAGCTATCCGATAAAAACTTTGCTGCAGGATTTCACAGGTACCCTGGCTGGGTGGGGACCCCTGGTCTGGCCCATTGGGACAATCTTGCAGAGAAGATTGAAAACCAGAGAGGGAGAGCGCAAAACACAGGGTCACACAGCGAGTTAGTAATGGCCCTGGGATCAGAACTCAGGATGATCTGACCCTCAAACCCAAGTTCTTCCCACGGAACAAGTGAGCAGTCTCCATGGCTGGCTGCCTCCGAGGGCTGTGTGAGGAGTCAAGGTGGTGAGGGATTGTACAAATATTTTGTAAACTGTAAGGTGAGGTGCTCAGAAAAAAAAATGTGTTATACAAAAGTACAAATAATGTAAACTATAAGCAATATATTACTGTATAAACAAAGCATGAACCTATCACAAATAGTGTTCTCCGGCGCCTGGGTGGCTCAGTTGGTTAAGCGACTGCCTTCAGCTCAGGTCATGATCCTGGAGTCCCGGGATCGAGTCCCACATTGGGCTTCCTGCCCAGCAGGGAGTCTGCTTCTCCCTGTGACCCTCCTCCCTCTCATGCTCTCTGTCTCTCATTCTCTCTCTCTTGCAAATAAATAAAAAATCTTAAAAAAAAAAAAAAAACCAAACAAATAGTGTTCTCTGTATCTATACCAATCTATTCTCCAAGCGTGCACCATTGTGATCCCAGGAATCACTGTCTTAGGAATGTTTGCCCCAATTCCTGAACTAAATTAGTTCCCTACCATCCCCATTATAGGATTTCTTGGATCCCTGTATTTCTTAATAGTACTCAGGACAAATGCACTCAATTAATCGTGTGTATAATTATTTGATTCATGTCGGCTTCCCCGCTAGTCCGTGCCATAAGGATGGGGATTGTGGTGGTCACTGCACCGTTGAGCCTGGCCCCGGGATGATCCAAAAGTAATAAATGGCGTTGATGAGTGGGTGAGTGGACCAACTAGGTCTAGTGGGTTCTGTAAGAAGGTGTGGTCCCAGCGGAGCAGGTCAGGGGATAGGGGATAGGGCGGGCCCCATTGTTCTGTCTCTGGAGCCCTACAGGGGGCGCGGCAAGGAGAAGCCCTGGGAGGTGAGAAGGAATGGGGGACTGCAGCAGAGGGAAAAAGGAAAGAGAGGACAGATCACCGGATCACGGGACGGGGTGGGAGGGGTGGAGGAGGCCAGGGCTGGCGGGGAGGCGTCTGGGGGCTGGGGGACGGGGGGGGATCAAGGAAAGGATGGAACCCTGGGCTGTGTGTGTGTGTGTGTGTGTGTGTGGCGGGGAAGGGGGAAGTGGAGGGTGGGGCTGGGAGTGCTGGGGCAGAGGGGAGACACCTGGAGGCAGCGGTGGGGGACAAGAGGTGGAGCACTAGACAGTGGCAGGGCTGTGGGAAGAAGGAGGTTACCGAAGCCTGGGGAGGAGAGGGGATCACCGGTGGGTGGGCCGGGAGGGGGATGGGGCGGGGCCCGGGTATGGGGAGGAGAAGAGAGGATCCTGGTGGGGGGGGCGTGGGACGGGGCATGGGGCGGGGCTTGGGGAGGGGGCGGGGCCCGGAAATGGGGAGGGGGTAGGATGGGGCATGGGGCGGGGCTGTGAGGAGGGGCTCCCGGAGGCGGTCCGGAGCGCGCAGGCGCGGAGCTCACCTGGCTCGATCTCGCCCTCGCGCTCCGCCAGCTGCTCGAAGTCGCGGATGATGGCGCGGGCCGCCAGGTGGTGGAAGGTCTCGCTCCACAGGTCGGCGTCGTGTGCCCCTCCCCGCTCCGGGCCGGGGGGCCCCAGCTCAAAGGTCACTTCCCACTGCAAACGTTGGCTGTCGCGCAAGCCCTTGACCACGGCCTTGCCCAGCACCGGGCCTGGAGTGGGGGGCCTGCCGGGATTGATCCGCTCCTCGGACTCTGCCGGGGGCTCCCAGTCCGAGGACGTCTCAGTCTCGAAGGCGGAAGGGTGATGGGACGGCTCTGCGGGCGGAGGGACAACCAGACGATGCTCTGAGCTGGGGCACAGAGGTCAACCCTCAGGGACGTCATTCCTCCCCAGGGCGCAGATATCGCGAAGCAAGTACAGTCTTCTTCCCCCCACCCTCCACCTCAAGGAACACAGGAATCCTTCCCTAGGACAGCTGGATGGTATGGACCTGTACCCAAAATGGGGCAGACCCACCTCCAGGAATCCAGTACCCGAGGTAGCCAGATAGGGTGGGGTGGGGACACTTGGGCAGCGAAGAGTGCAGCCACAGGGACATCTGGGAGCCTCAGTCAGCCCAAGGGCCAGGTTGATCGGGGAAAAGTGGGATTGGTGAGGTTCTCTGGCACGGATGGGCAACAGCCTGTCCTTCCCTCCAAGGGCACAGACAAAGGCATTTGCCCTCAATCCTATCATCTGAAGCTGGGCTACAGCCAAGAATTCCTCCCTGTCCCCCGGTCAGGTCCTAGACCCTGTGGGCACTTACCTAGGTCCCCAGGGCTACGGCTGTCTGAGGCAGGCTTCAGGCTAGACCCAAGATCCGGCTCTTTCATGGGGCTCCAGGTCTGGGTCTCCTGGCTGGAAGGCAGGCTGGGCTGGCAGCCTTGGGGCAGCAGAGAGGGCCTGCGGGCTCCTGGGCCGCGGAGTCTGGGGCCCTGGCTCAGGTCCAGACCACTGTTCAGCAAGGGCTAGGAGTACAAGAGGGAGGGGAGGAGGCTGAGCTCCTACTGGCTGCCCCTTCCCTCCACCCCTAGCCACAGCTCTTTCCCTGGGCAGCCCAGGTCCTTCTGCAGTACCCGAGGACACATAACCTACTCTCCACTACCCATGAGAACCATCAACACAAATAATCCCAAAGCATGGATGAAGTCCAAACCATGGAAAACCATGGAAAATCACATACCATGGATAATATTCTAAACCCACTCTTTTTTTGCCATAAAGTTTAAAACTTTGTGTGTGTGTTGGGAGGAGGCTAAAATTATCAGCCTTTTCCTTATGTCTTCTCATATGTCATGCTTAAAAGGTCTTTCCCACTCAAAAAAAATTCTAGAATTTTTATGATTTATTTTTGTTTGCTTAAATCTTTGACTCACATGAAATTTATTTTGGTGTAAAGAAATAGGAACCAGCCTTTCCTTGATTTTCTTAGTACAGATCTCAACACCATTTATTAAATATGGTTCATTCATTGAGTTTCTAAGGTTTATCAATTCCCTACCTCTATCCTATCAAAGTTCTCATGTACATTGGTTTTATTTCTGGACTTTCTCTTCTGTGTTGTGGATTTAATCTGTCTATTCTTGTGCTGGTACAAAAAACACCAAAAGGCAAGGGATAAACTGGGAAATATATCTGCAACACGCATGACAAAGATTATTTTCAAGAAAAAGCTCTTATAAATCACTGGGGCACGGGGAGCAGAGGTAGACTATGGGTTCAGGGCATCTATAGGCAATTCACAGAAAAAGTATCCAATAAACCCATGAAAAAATGCTCTGCCTCATGAGCATTGCTCTAAATTAAAATAAGTTATATGATTTTTTCCACCTTCCAGATTGGCAAATATTTAAACATTTGATGACACCCATTGTGGCCAACAGGGAGACAGGGTTTCTCTCGTGGACCGTTGATGGGAGTATGAAGTTGAGGCACACCTGTGGGAGGACACTTCAGCAGTGTGCTATCAACATTAAATGTGCACAAGCTCATTTGACCCAACGATTCCATTTTTAGAAGTTCTGTGGAAATGCACAGGATGCGAATATCTTTGTGCACGTACTATAGATTTGTTGCAGCATTGTTTGTAAAAGTGAATATCTGGACATTCTCAAAATGCACATCAATAGGGGTTGACAAGTTATGGAAGATCCATGCAATGGAAGGCCACACAACAAACACTGAAATGAAAGAGTCAGATTTCTTCATACCCATGTGGGAAGATGTCCAAGATCAAACATATTTTAAAAAAGTAAATTGCAACCATTCTGTATTTTGATTGTGGAGATATTTACATGACTATGCGTTTGTCAAAACTCACAGAACTGTTCACCAAAAAGAGGAATTTTACTGAATACCAAAAAAAAAAAAAAAAAAGAATTAAAAAGACATTAAAAGTGTAAATTGGAGATTTACTTTTGGATTTTAGAGCTATCCAATAATAATTGGATATAATTGGAGATTTACAATGTGATTATTCAAAACATATATGTGTGTTGCGTGTGTGTGTGTGTGTGTGTGTGTATTATTTCTGGAAGGAAACACTGAAAATCAGTGGGTTCGGGCACAGGGAAGGGGTAATTTTATTTTTACTTTATACCTGCCTGAACTGTTTGAGAGTTTTTATTGCAAACTCTGAGTATGTATTACTTCTGTAATTAAAGAATATTAAATTAATTAAAAATGAATTTTGTGCCTCTGGGAGCACATATGCTTGGTAGGGGGAGAGGATGGGGGGCAAAAGCACTTGCAAGATGAAACAGAAAAAGTGGACTCTCAGGTTTTTAGGTCAACAGTTAACCATGGAGGCTTTCTTATCTCTATCAAGTATTTATTGGGAAGGGGATTGCGCTTCTCCTTTAGATAAGGGCTGCTTAGGGCAGGGGCTGGGGTCCTCCTTCCTGTCTCCTCTGGGCCTGAGGTCCTGGAGATGGTACAAGGGTGTGGGAGAAGAAAGGGACTGGTCACTGGTAGGACGGCCTCGGTAGGAGCTGGTATCCAGCCAGGGCTGCTGGGTCCCAAGAGGTCCTTAATCCCCATCTCCCATCAGAGGCTGGGATTCCCCTCACCCCTGCCCCACCATCACCTCCACACTGAGAAACGGACGCTGCTACAGTTTCCATGGCAACGGGTTAGTCTAAGATTCAGCCCTTCACCCAGCCAGAGGCTGCAGGAAGGGTGTACGTGTGTGCGTGTGCATGCATGTGTGTGCGTTTGTACAAGTGTGTTGGGGAGAATCAGATTGGAGAAGAAGCCGAGCAGGCGACCAGGGAGACATGAGCAAAGATGGGTCAGAAGCAAGCAGGAGACCACAGATGCTAAGCTGCCCAGAGCTCTCACCAAGGAGAGTTGCATTTAAAGGACACCTACTGTACACCAGGGGTGCACCAGGCAGTTCATCTCCTATCAGCCATTGCTTGCAAGTCTTCCACTTAGAGTTGTCTCCCAGTCAATACCTGCTGATGGCAGTTAGCTCAATCAGCTGTACAAACTACTCTCCCCATTTCATAGATGGGGAAGTTGGGGCTCAGAGAGGGTAAGCAACATGTTTGAGGAGCGGAGTCCACCTGACTCCAAGATCAGTGTCTTCCAACCGCATCAAATGATCCCTGACTAAGCACAGAGAAGGGCCTGCGGGGTCAAGGGGTCAATGTCTCTGCCCTTGGGGAGTGTAGGAGCTTATGGAGAGGCAGGGAGGGCTGGTGGTGGTGGGTGGGAGAGGGGAGACCGAAAGGGTCCTTTTATGGAATTTGACTCACAATGACAAAGCTACATGAAGCCCATTCTTAAGAAAGTGGATAAGGTATGCAGATAATAACAAACACCAATTTGGTTTGGGACAGTATTTCTCCATCTGGTGATTTTACCCTCTTCCTCAGGGGAATTTGGCAATGAGTGCAGACAGTTTTGGTCATCATGGTTGAAGGTGGTATTCAGTTGATAGAGGCCAGGCATGCTGCCAAACATTCTACAATACACAGGACAGCCCCTTCAACAAAGAATTATTGTGTCAATAGCGCTGAGGTTGAGAAACTTTGGTCCAGCTGAACAGTGGGTGACTAGTCCCGTTCTGGCTCTAATTCTGAGATGATCTCTGCCCTGAGTGAATGTACAACCCTTGGGATTTGCAGAAGGTGCAGTGTGAGGGAGGAGGGAAGTGAGGGCTTTGCAGGCAGAGGGTCCTGGGTTGCAATCCCCTGACTGCCTATGTGACCGTGGATAAGTCACTTGACCTTTCTGGCCCTCAATTTCCACATCTATACAGAGTGGGGGTGGTCAGCTCCCCCACTCCTTCCTCTCAGGAGTGCTATAAAACCAAATGAGTGTAGGGGCGCCTGGGTGGCTCAGTTGGTTAAGCGACTGCCTTCGGCTCAGGTCATGATCCTGGAGTCCCTGGATCGAGTCCCGCATCGGGCTCCCTGCTCGGCAGGGAGTCTGCTTCTCCCTCTGACCCTCCCTCCTCTCATGTGCTCTCTCTCTCTCTCTCATTCTCTCTGTCTCAAATAAATAAATAAAATCTTTAAAAAAAAAAAATAAATAAATAAAACCAAATGAGTGTAGATGGGGCTGCTCCTTACCAGCTGGGAAGTGTTCCATACAGAGAATGGGTAATGTCACTGAGTACTAGGTACCATTATTAGAAAGGGGCTCAGGCAGATGAAGATCCCCAAAAATGAGGAAGAAGACACTCATTTTGCAGTATAAGTAGTGGACAGGCTCCATCCTTGTGGCTGAAGCAGGAGACAGCTCTCTCCCCATCTATGGTCCCCCCAACTCCAACCTGCCCTGCTCAGATACCTGCAAATCAATCTGCCACCACGGGGCATCTGTGCTGGTCTGGTTGGTGAGGTCCTGAAGCTTGGCTTTCCGAAGTGGGTATCTCCTGGCAGGCACTGTGGGGTCGCTGGCTGTGGCGGCCCTTGGGGAGGGCTTGTGGTTGGTGATCTGGTTGGTGCTATATGCCCGCCGTCGCTGGGAAAAGTCTAGACCTGGGTGGGTGGTGACAAGGGATGCCGTCAGGGTGGAGGTCAGTGGGGAAAGAGAGAGAGGGGCTTGCATGCTCCTTTCCTGCTTGGAAACTTCTTGAGTTATCCATGGCTTGCCTGCTGAAATATTTGTAGATGTCTCACCTCCCTTGGCGTTCAAAGCCTTATGTAAACTGGTCCTAATCCATCTATCCGGCTACTGTCCTTTCTGCTCCTTTTTCAATGTGCTGTGTGCTCCAGATGTACCAGATGAGCAATCACTTGTGTATGTGTTTTCTAGTTTTCTAGGTGTCACATTTCTACGTCTTTGCTCAGCCAGTTTCTACTGCCTGGAATCTCCTCTCCCTTCCCACTTCTAAGAATCTGTGCCTTCATTATGTCTCTGTTGATATCGTCTAACAATGTGTCTTTCCTTGGGACCCCCCCCCCCACAGCTTATTAAACTTTGCTGTGGTCCCTGTCACTCTGCTTCTATCAAAGTTAGAGCCAACTGTATCTCTTCCACTAGGCAGAGAGTTTCTGAAGGACAAGAGTCCATGTTTGCATCATCCTTGCTTCCCACGCTGTGTTCAGGACTTAGCCATGGTAGGTGATCAATAAATGCCCTATGAATGGAAATTAGCACCATAAAGAGGCTTTGGATGCAAACAGCTCTGGACCTGTCTGTACCCTCCCTCTTGCAGGTTTCATGAGCTTAGCCAAGTTGCTTAAGGGCTCCAAGCCTCAGTTTCATCACCTATAAAATCGGTGGAATAGGATCCATCCCTACAGCTGCTAACTATTCAGTGAGATTCTTTGTATAAAGTGCTCAGCACATAGTAAGTGCTCTGCAAAATGTAGCCATCGTGGCCTTCCTGAAGAGAGAGCGAAGCACAAGGAACAGCAGACTAACCAGGATTAGTGGTGGAATCTCCGATGGATGGCTGGGCATCTTTGGGCTGCCTCAGGTTGAAGTGTGACCCCACGCTCTTGGCACAGTTTCTGCTGTCTGGGCTGGGCCCCTCATCCTGGGAGTGGTAGAAGACGGAGCTGCTGGACCCCTGAGAGTGCAGCATGCTGTATCGTCTCCTCTTGTCCTGGAGGGAGGGAGAGAAAGGAGGGCTGGATGTCAGAAAGAACACCTGTAGGGCAGGCCGGGTGGGATGGGAGGTGGTAGGCGTTCCATCCTTGAGGATCTAGAATAACAGGAAAGCTTTTTGCTTGCTTGAGTAATTTAGGTAGACTTCTGTTCAAGAGATGGTGAATGGAACCAACTCTTCATAACATTTATATTGTTTATATATATATTTAAAGATTTTATTTATTTATTTGACAGAGAGAGACACAGCAAGAGAGGGAATACAAGCAGGGGGAGTGGGAGAGGGAGAAGCAGGCTTCCCGCTGAGCAGGGAGCTGAATGCGGGGCTTGATCCCAGGACCGTGGGATCATGACCTGAGCCGAAGGCAGATGCTTAATGACTGAGCCACCCAGGCACCCCCTATATTGTTTATATTTTTAATTATCTTCTTTATTTAAAAAAATTTTTAAAGGTAATTCTCAATGCCACTGCTGTCTCCAAGTAGGTAACCAAAATTAACAAAATGAACCATCTGCTCCTTCCATTCCATTCTCCACGATATAAACATATATATAAAACATAAGGGCTTTGGAGATAATTTTTATTTTACAAGAACTGGACTATATTACTTACATTTACATGTATCTTGAATTTTGCACTTAAAACATTTTGGAAATCCTGCATATCAACTCTTCTTTTTAACTTTTGACTGCACAATATTCTAGCACTCCTTATTTTTAAGCATTTGCTTTGTGGCCATTTATTTTGCACCACAAAAAAATTGCTACAGTGAATCCTTGGACATAAATCTATTACATCACTTTTATTTCTAGGTGTTAGATTCTTAGGAGGGATTTCTAGGCTGAGAAGTTATGTATTTCTAATTTCATTAGTTATTTCTAGATTGCTTTCCAGGAGGGCAAGTCATATTTACACCACAATGGGCAAGGGTACCTTTCCCCAAGAGCCCTGCTAGTACCAGGAGAAAACTTTGCCAGTCTCATGGGTAAGGAAAGGAGAAGGCATTTATTTGAGGATCCATTCCAGTGGTAGCATCCATTGATGATCTGCTGCCTCCGAGACCTCCAAGGAGGGTCTAGACTGTTCAAAGACCGACCAACATTCTGTTTAGCATCTTCTCCCTACATTTGAAGACCCCACTCTCCATAACACAGTAACCATTACCCTGACATGATTCTTAGGAGATAGTATAACATTCTAAAAGCTGGAAATATGACACACAATTCTCACTTCTCTTGCAAGATTGAAAACACCTTTAACACAGAGCCCACGCTGGGGTGGGGTCACCCAGTTGAGATGGCCGTGTGCCATCCAGTTTGCCATATTCCTCACCACCCCTCTTACCTCTCTGTGGACTCCGTGATAATTGCTATCCTTCATGGCGTTTTCCCCTTTTATTTTTAGAAGTCCATTTCATTCATTTTATACCTGCCCAGTCCCTCTAGGCAATGAGTTGGTGACTCCTGCTTAAAAATAAAACAAGATGGCAAATCCTTCAAGCAGGCGTAGAGAGACTCACTAAAGAGGAGAGATGGGGAAATTTCAGGCAATTCCCCACATTTTAGCATGAATTCCACCTTCCTTTGAGAAGTTTCTCACTTTTATCTCACTTCTGTCACCACAGACAAGAGAATGATCCATGTAAGTAAAACACAAACTTATCTAAGGAGACATGACCTGAATAGAGCTTTTGGGGAAAGAAACCTGAGTGCAGTTGTTCTGAACTGAGTTGTTTGTCAAAATCACTTTGGGGCGATTATGTCAAATGCAGGTTCCTGGGCGTTACCCTCAAAGACTTTTATTCAGTAGACCTGGCTTGGAGCTTGGGTTCTGCGTTTTATTTATTATTATTATTACTTCTTAAATTAAATTAAAATTTATTTAAATTCAATTAATTAACATATAGCATATTATTAGTTTCAGAGGTAGAGTTCAGTGACTCTGCATTTTATTTTATTTATTTTATTTTTTTAAAGATTTTTATTTATTTATTTGAGAGAGAGAGAGAATGATAGAGAGCATGAGAGTGGGGAGGGTCAGAGGGAGAAGCAGACTTCCTGCTGAGCCAGCAGCCCGATGCAGGGACTTGATCCTGGGACTCCAGGATCATGACCTGAGCCAAAGGCAGTTGCTTAACCAACTGAGCCACCTAGGTGCACCTATTTTATTTTTTAAAAAGATTTTTATTTATTTGAGAGAGAGATAGTTGGAGGGGCAGAGGGGGTAGAGAATCCTGAGGCAGACTCCCTGCTGAGTGCAGAGCTCCACACAGGACTCGATCCCAGGACCCTTAGATCAAGACCCTGAGCCAAAATCTAGAGTTGGCCACTTAACCCAACTGAGCCACCCAGGCGCCCCTTGGGCTCTGCATTTTAGACACATTCCCCCAGTTTTTCTGCTGCAGGGGATCTTAAGAACCACGTGTTGTGATGATAGCATTTACCCAAGAAGTGTCACCATGACCACATGCCCATGGCCTGGCAACCAGACCCCAAAACTGTAGACCGAGATCCAATTAGTTCCTAGTGGCCACCAATAGCCTTTCCAGCTAAGGATGGTTTTGTGGGTAATGTTCTGGAGCCCCGCTGTTCTGGAATGTCTAAGATACTTACAGATCTGGGATGGGAGATGTATAAGGAGGCATCACACACAATGCCATATCCCACCAGCCGCTCTCCGGGGAAGAGGGAGCTGGTGCTCACAGGCGAGATCAGGACCTCGGTGGTCTCGGGGAAGACCCACTCCACAGTTACATCACTCAGGACTGGGGCCATGGCCTTCTTCAGGGATTTGATCATCTGTTAGGCAGGGTCAGAACACAGGTTGGGGGCACATGTGAGCAGGGGCATGCAGAGATGAGGAGCACAGAGACCATGTGGGTATGAGCATGACGGGGTGTGAGCAGAGAAGAAGACACAATAGGCCTTGGGGTGGCTTGTTCAGCAGTGAACGTGCCTCTGAGCTTCTTAGACTACTAGAATGTCAGAGTTGGAGCAGATCTTGCTTCTCTAAGCTTGGCATTTTATAATGAGGACATCTAAGACCCAAAGAAAGTTTGTGTCAAAGCATGGACTGGATAGTGATCTTGAGCAAGTTAATTTGCCTTGCTGGGCCTCTGTTTCCTTTTCCGGTAAAGTGAGTTAGTAATTTTCAACTCTCAATGTAGTTGGGAGGATTAGCTGAGATACTGGATTTGAAGTCGCTGCCTCATGATAGGTGTTCAATAAATGACAGCTGTGGTTTTGCATCACTTAGGCTGATTTCTTCAAATGTACTGCAGAGCTGGAGAAAAATGATTTGGGGATTGTGTAAGCCATAAGGGTGCACTCCCCGATCCCCCTTGGAGGAAGACTGTGTCCTTTTTCTGCAACGAATGCCGTTAGGTGATAGTCTCCAGATGCAGCCCCAGCTTTCCAGCCAAGACCACACCTCTCTCTGGAAGCCCTCAGGCAATGACTGAGCACAGCAGGGATACTAGTGTTGGCAGTTCAGCCCAATTTGACTACCTAATGGGTGATCTTTGCTCCAGAGCTCCCTGTTGGGTTGGCTGAGACCTTGCCAGACTCGCAGTCTGAAGCTCTCCCTGCTCAATCCTTTCACGGGTATGCATGTGCATTACGGGCTGAAGAGTTCTCCTTCCTGCTTCTTCCTCTTTTTTCTTTCACAGACATTATCCCCCAATGAACCTCTTGTAGTTATGAGCTTCTTAAAACCTGCTCTGTCTCTGCTTCCTGGAGGATCTGGACTGACCCAAGGATTTTTTAAGAGTTCGGTTATTAGTGCCAACTGTGCAGAAAATGGAGAGATAACTACAATCTCCTTGATTTCTGGGTCCTTTAGATGCTTCTGAGCCACCATTTGTCATCATCAGGAATGTGGCCAGAAATGACCCCCAACACAACTCCAGATCCATAGAGGCAGTGACTCTTTCAGAAGTCCCAGTCCTGCCCAGCCAGTGGATGGAGCATGTGATCCAGTGGCTGGAGACCAGTGGATCTAGTGTCCTGTACTAATTCCGGGAGTTGCCTGCTTTGTGGCCTCCACCTCTCTGATTCTCACTGGGGTGTATAGTGGCCTAGTGGGGAGCTTAGACTTGGATGAAATGAAATCCCAGCCCCACCACTGAGTTGCTGTATGACCGGTCTGGGCCTCTGAGGTACCAGCACCAAAGAGATTGAGCCCCTTTCTCCTACCTTGGGTTGGAGCCGTTCTCCCTCCACCAGGAACTCAGCACTGCCCTTGGACACAGTTGCCAGCCCTCTCACCAGTCTGTGGCAGACGTTGGGTCCAATTCCAAAGCTATAGCACCTGGGGGAAGGGGAGGAGAGAGGGTGCTATTTCCCACCCTCTGTGTCCTCTTTGTCCCTTTGGTGGGGAAAGGGACAGAGCATGATCCAGCAGAGCTATCTTAGAGCTGATCCTAGCATCAGACAGAGGGTGAAGGAGAAGGCAGAGGGCCATCAGTGGGCACTCACATTCACAACAGCCCATTAACTCCCACCCCAGGACAGAGTCAAAGCAGCAAGAAGGACTTCCTCCACCTAGGCTGCCCTTTGGGAGCTATATGCAGAGGTATGGTGTTATCTCATCCCACCTGAACTCTTGAGGGAAAAAGGCAAACTTCGAAGTTAGCTACACCCCTAGAAAACAAGCACTGTAGGAACTGGAGTTCTCTCCTTTCCTTCTGGCATTTTCCATGATGCCCCACTTCCGGCACCCCCAGCCCAGGGCAGCCCAGGATAACCAAGGCCTAGACCTTCAGCCTGTGCCCACCTGGTGGAGAAGGCATGGTTTCGCAGCAGTTCTAGCACCTTGCCGGTGTTGTTGACGGCACCATCTGTGATCAGGAAGAGAAGCCGTGGGTGGCCTCGGTGCACTGGCTGCCGGATGATCCACTTGAGCGGGGAAAGGATGTTGGTGCCACCCATGTCAGCACGCATTCTCTGGATGTTGTCACAGGCCATGGCCACGCTCTCCTGCAGGGAAGGGTCATGGACAGGGAAGATAGCCCCCAGCATCACCATATGGCACCAAGACTGTAAGACCCCTGGAGGATGAATCCTTTGTTTCCCTAGATCTTAGATCCATGGATCCAGGGATGCCTTAGATCCATGCACAGGAAGAACGGATGGCCACTCATTTGGTGTGATTCTGCCCAATAGCACCCCCTATGAATGCCCTAAATGCTGTTCGTGGTGTACTAACTTACCACTGTCCTTTCTTTGTTCCTCATTAAAAATATAAACACCCCTGGAAAACGCAGCACATCAAGCTCCAATTGCTCAGTACAAATGAGTGTCCTTTTCTGATGAGCGAGGCAGGAGGTGTAGTGGTAAGACCATTATACTAGAAATCTTAAGACTCTAGTTCTGGCCTACCTGTGTGCCAATCCCTACAGTACTTTGAAGAAATCATGTGCCCAATGTGGGCTTCAGATTCCCTTCCTCCTGGATCAACACTGTGGAACCCAACTGGCCAAGGACTCCTGGCACCGGATAGACATCAGATGTTCTGCTCCTGATTCATGAAGATGCTCTTTCAACACCTGTGCTTGGAGTAATGGCATCTATCAAAAGTCTTGAAATGGATATGTACCCTCTGAGCCAACAAGACTAAGGATTTATCCCAAGGGAATCATTAAGGATGGGTGTGGAGTCTTTGCTACAAAGATGACTGAATAGAAAAATATGGAAGCAACTGACATGCTCAACTGTAGGGATTTAGTTCAATAGGTCCTGATTGATCCGTGTAGTGAAATACTAGGCAGCCATTAAAATTATCTTGCAGATTAATATTACTGACACGGAACTATGCTTATGATAGGCTGTTGTGTTAGAAAGTAGGTTACAGAATGGTATGGCCCGTCTAATCCTATCGTTATTAAAAATGTATCTCACTAATATGTGGAATTTGAGAAAAAAGACAGAGGATCATAGGGGAAGGGAGGGAAAAATGAAACAAGACGAAACCAGAGATGGAGACAAACCATAAGAGACTCTTAATCTCAGGAAACAAACTAAGAGTTGCTGGAGTGGAGGGGTGGGTGGGAGGGATGGGGTGGCTGGGCGATGGACATTGGGGAGGGTATGTGCTATGGTGAGCTCTGTGAATTGTGTAAGACTGATGAATCACAGACCTGTGATACCTGTGTACCCCTGAAACAAATAATACATTATATGTTAATAAAAAATAAATCAAAAAATGTGTGTAAACACATAGAACAAGGTCTGGAGGGATTTATACTGAGCTTGTAATGGTGGTCTTTTTTTTTTTTCTGATGTGATCATGGTAGACTTTTTGATTTTTCTTTTTGATTATCCGGATTTAAAAATTGTGGGACAATCAATATATATAATTTTTGTATTTTAAAAACCTATAAAGTTATTTTTCATTGAAACGTGTTCCTCCTTTCTCCCTCCCCTCCCTTACGTTCTTTCTTCCTGTTCCTAGACCTGGACAGGATATGCTCCAGTTTTGAGTGTGTTGCTGGGGCCCCAGTCCTCTTGTTCTAAATTGTAGTTTGAGCCTTGTGAGTTCTATTCTTAGCCCACCTCCCCACTTATTCACTCTGTAACCCCTTACAATTCACTCCTTTAGTTCAACCTTACATGAGTCTATCGTTCTCTTGAAACAGAAGCAGGATATATCCTCTCTCCACCCCTTCCTTGAACCCCCTCTCCGTGCACACCCATACTTTGCCCAAAATGGTCCTTATTTTAAAGAGAAGGGATGTCAGAAGAGGAGATGTCAGCAAATGGCCTACTCAGAGACAGCCTCTCCAGTTCTCTGCTGTGGGCATCACTGAGTTTCCACAGGGCAAGTGTGGGGGGCAGCTTCTGAGGCAGGCCTCAGGGTTACCCACACTTTCTTTTTCTTCTTTTCCTCTGCTCCTCACCACCCACCCATTCCGGACCCAGCCCTGCCCCCTCCTTACCTCACTGTAGGTCTGACTGGAAGGGAAGAGGGTCTTAAATGTGGATCCGAACCCAATGACATTGAAGAGGCAGGCTGGCATGAGGCTCTTAAGAGCCACCAGCATGGCATCCTGGCGGGCGAGAGAGGGATTTTCAGAGTTCTGGAAGGAGTTACTGGCTGCCACCACCCAGCAGTATTCTTATCCCAGCACAGAAGCAGCCTCCAGACGGGCTTTCACCCCACTGCCCGCACCCAACAGTAACTTCTCCCTCAGATCAAGAAATTTGCTGACAGCAACCAGAGGCTGGACCAAAGCCATCATCATAAAACTTCTCATCCGTGTAGCAAGTCCAACTTCTCAAAGCCCTTCTATTATGCTTGCCAGTTCCATTTCACCTCCTGCTGACCCTGAGAGGTTAGAGAGAGCAGGGAGCATCCACTCCCTTCTGCAAAAATGAAATCGACATCCAAGGGAGGCACGTGGCTGAGCCAGGGGCACACTGGGTGGAACAGGCTTTCATCCAGGCCCTTCTGCAACCTACGTGCCCGGTTGACTCTCTAGTTAACAAGTCTCTTAGGGGCAGTCTCTTCAGCTCATATTTGTAAAATGCCCAGGAGATACTTTATATGCATTACTTCATCTTTCCATGACCTCACCATGACAAAAGGGGGATCTGGAGTAGAAAATCTGTGCAGTCTCCTCTCTACTGTAAAGATGCATGGATGTTTGCATCCTCACCATGACCCTTTAGGCAGGCACAATATTATCCCCATTTTATACAAGAGAAAACTGAGGCACAGAGAGGTGCGTTGACTCATTGGTGAGCATTCTGAGAGTAGCGCCTCCAAAGTCTGGGAACATTACAGAGTCCTAACTGGCTTTACCATGCAACACCAGGAGCCCTTGATGAGTTCTGTTGAAATAAATAATCACAAAGAGGAAAGGTGGAGGAGATGGCAGGAGGGATGACGATGATGACGATGATGACAGTAGCACAGGGCAACAGTAAATCTCAAGCAATTACTATGTGCCAAACCCTGTGCTGAGCACTTTCTATTCATTATCACATTTAATCTCTATAACATGTGTTACAGCACAGTGGATAAGAAGATACATGTTGAAGTTAGCCATCTGTGGGTTTAAGTCTCACTTTTATCATTACTAACTTGACCCTGGACTAGTTAGGTCACCCCTCGGAACCTCAGCTTGGCACGTAGTAAACATTCAGTAAATGGTTACCATCACCAACCCAATGGGAAACGTATGAATAGCAACATCTCTGTTTTACAGATAAGGAAACTGAGGCTCAGAAGGTTAAGACGTTGCACTGGATCACAAAACTTAAGAACAAGACAGCTTTTAAAACATAGCTCCTGAGATCATTTTTCATGTTGGCTCTCTGCCGTGGCACAGAGCTCGGGAATGAGGGGCTCTCCCTCGTCCCCATGTAGCTTGTTGATGGCACCCCGGGGATCTCAGCATGACTTCAGAGAGAAAAACTGTTTGTGTTCCAGAATCTAGAAGGAAGCAGTTGCAACTGGATCTTGGCAACTTCCACAGCATACAGCCTTGCGGGCTCCACAGACCTGCAGCCCCTCTCCCATCCCCCTCTGTAAACATCGAACAGTAACATCAATGTTCCCTCATCTCTTTTTCGCCCATGTCAATACATTTTGTTTCTCTACAAAAAAAAGTCAGTATCTCCTTATTTTTTCATTAGCCACTAATGAATATTCCTGCTAGCAGGAGACTCTGCTGATCCATACAGATTGTCTCTGCTCACACCTATTAGAGTTTCAAAACCATGTTTTTGGCAGCCAGTGGTAGCTGGAGAATGAGACCAGCTGCAGGAGATTAAATTGGCTGAACTTTCCCCCTTTGTGTGGCTGTTCAGATCTCTATTCTCTCCCACCTTCCTAAGCCTAGTTTTTCCTAAAACAGTCTACCTAATGGGCCGCAATTAATGACCCAAGCAAAACCCGCCTATGGCCTCATTGCCAGTGGGGAAAGGAGTGTGTGCCCTGAGTAATTTCTGCACCTTTCTCTAAAAGGGGGCATGTGTAGCAGAATGGGCTGTGCCAGGGCAAAGCCATTTGTGAAGGGATGACCGTGAGCTCAGTGAGCTGAACTGGAAAAGAGAGCAGGAGAGACTCCAAAGGGGAAAGGGACTGAGAGGAGAGCCAGAGGAAGTTATTGTCTGAACATTCTGGAAGGTAAAGGTTGGAAAGGTCTTTAGTTCAGGAAATGGATTTCCATTCATAAACTAACTCCATTTAACTGGTAGTAACAGCCTGGAATCCAGAGATGACAAGGATATAGAGAATGAGTCCAAGCTCAGCATGAGAAAAAATGCCATGGTCAATTATTGATATCTGTCTGGCCTTGGGAGAGGGGAACAAAGGGACATGTGACATATGTTTGCCCTTCCTGAATTAATCTTTCCTTCTCATTTTATAGAAAGGATAACTGAATCCCAGAGGTGAGAAGCAACTTGTCCAAAGCCACATAGCAAGTCAGTGGCAGAATGATCCCCAAACCCAGCTATTGCTCTTTCTACTAAGCCATGCAGCAGAAATGACATAATCAGAGAAGAGAGCTTTTCTCAGTAGAGAGGTATTATCATTCCCTATCAGCAGGGTAAGGAAAATGAGCATTGATCCAACATAGGGAAAGCTTTGATTTCCTCATTAGCTCTGTGATGCTGGGGAAAACACTTGGCCTCTTGGGGACTCAGTCTCCTTACCTGGAAAATGGCAGGGAAAATGGATTAAATGCTCTCTAAGAGACATCATAAGATCCCATGATACTTGAGAGTAACTGAAGAGATGTCTTACAAATTGATACAGCTATGGAATGAAATACACATGGCCACACCGGCCTGGAGTGTGCTTCAGCAGGACTATGGACAGCTCCCCAGTCTAATTCTTGCCTTTGATGGAGGGCAGAGGTCGGGAGAAGGTGACAACCAGTCCTGACCTCAGTGTCAAGAGGCTTCAAGTGGGAACTTTGGTCTCATACATGATTGCTCAGTCATACTTCAAGACTAAACCCGGTCATAGCAAGCCCGAGGAGATAGCGGGTATCACAGATCCCACCCAACCCCTCCACTCCTTGTCAGTCCTGTTGCCCTGGAAACAAGAGTTTTCTCCAGGGACAGACTAGGGGGAGGGATGAAATTTCAGGTGACAGCAGAGCCTTCTAAATTCTTATTCCCGCATCCTTCATTTCCTTGAACTATGAGCCTTTACCCAGTTCAATAAACAGCGACTGGGGGCTTTTTATGCATAAGTACAGAGCCGGGCTCCATGGGGAGAGAGAGATGAGAAAGATCTGGTCCTTTCCCTTAATGAGTTCATAACTCCAGAGGAGGAGACACCACATCCACACAACCAAAAATACAAAGACGAGCTAGACAAAGCCATAATGGAGGCGAATAATCTCCTGAGGGAGATGAAACACTTCTGGATACAGGGAGGAATGTTTATCACTCTTTTGCACTCCTTCAGAACTTCCCACTGCAATGAGGCCATACTCCCAGCTATGGCTGGTTAGCTGGGCTGCCCCCTTGCTTGACTGTGAACTCCTGGAGGGCAGGAACTATGTTTGCAACCTGCTGTTTTTCCAGACGGCCAAGCACAGCGCTTTGCACATATTACGCACTTGAAAAAAAAAAAGAATATTTTCTACTGGATTATACACACTCGTTAAGGCCATGTGCGATGAATCTCTGATGTCAGGTGGCAGGAACAGACAGACAGGAGTTTGATTTTAGACCACAGCAGCTGTGGGACCTTGGGGAGGTTACTGAAATTTTCACGATTGGCTTTCCCATGTGGAAAATGGTGACAATAGGGCCAACCTCACAGGATTATTGTCCGGATTAAACATCAAGCTGTGCATTAAGTGGCTGGGTTGTATCTGATACATAGTAAGCTTCAGCAAATGTTGGTTCCTTCCTCTCTTTTCTGGGCCCCTCTCCACTCAGGATCTAGTGCGGTGTTTCAGCCAGAGCAGGAACTCAACAAAGGTTTGCAGAGTGCCAAGGAAAGCTCTAGATGATTTTATCCCTTGGACAATAGTTCTACCTCCGTTCATACCACTTCAAAGTTTTATTTTGGGAACAAGTTGAGTTTGGGTGTCTCTGTTCAAACTGATTTTAAAAAGTTAAGTTGTTCCTTGTAGTCATGGGTAGTCATTGAGGGAAATAGTTCAGGTGTGGAAGGAGGGCTGCTTGGAACACAAGAGTACTGAGGAAGCTGGTTTGGGGGAGCACAGCTGATCTACCCTGGAACCCTAAGTCCTGGGTGGGGCGGGGGTCCTCTTACAGGTACCTTGACGCGGTGGATGTTGGTCCCACTCATGCTGCCACTCCGGTCAATGAGGAAGATAAACTCGCCATGGGTCTTTCTCAGGTTCGGCTGGATTGACTGGAGGTCAGGGCAGAAGTTGAGCATGATGACAGAATGGTGGGGAATGTCCTTGTGGAGGCGTTTCCGGATGATTTCTGTCTGGAGGAGAAAGGAAAACTCTCACTTGGGCATTCCAGGGGTCCAGAGCCGCTCCTGGGGGCTCAAGCTGGTCCCCGCATTACTCACCAGGCTTTGTCAAGATCCCACTCACACTCTGCACGAGAGAGTCCCAGGTTGACTGCACCTGGCTCTTCCGTGTGTTAGACTTTCATAGTTGCATGGACTTTGGAGGCAGAAAGACCGGGGTTTAAATCCCAGCTCTCACCATCCAGCCGTGTGATCTTGGGCTAGTCCCTCCTCTGGGTCTGTTTCTTCATTTATAAAATGGGGCAAATGATGTCCCCTTCCTAGGGCCAGTAGAGGATGACCCTGAGCAGGAAGTCCCCGCATAGGTACAGGCTGGAAAGCGTCCCTCTGGCTTTCACCCCCAGTGTCTAAGCCACTCTCTGGCTCATCTCCCCTGGGCTTACTGATTCTGATTCTCTCCCTCTGCTAACTTCCTACTCATTCTTCAGATTTTACCTCTTTAGGAAACCTGCCCCCATCTTTAGGGTGGACCGACTAGCTTCCTCCTCTGTAGTATGAAGACAAGAGTACCTATCTCACCGAGTTATATGGACTCAGTGCAATGCTTGTGAAGCCTGCTGCCTGGGACAGAGCAGCTGTTTCTGAACAGGATCCACCATCACCAAACCCTCTGGGGTTTAACTTAGAGCCCCGTACAGAGATGGGCTCCTAAACATTAAAGGGATGACGGGACCATAGTTCTTTATCTATTTTTGCGTGTTCTTCTCGCTGGCCCTGGCAAGCTGCTGCTGAACGTTGCTTCTGGACGCACCCACGCGCGCTGCGCCAAATCTCATTTCCTCCGTCCTCACTCTGCCCCTCTCTCTCTCCCTCCACTCCGACTTCCTCTCTCTGTCTCTTTATCTGACTGTGTCTGCGTACCTGTGTCTCTGTGTCTGTTTCTCCGTTTTTATTGGAGCCCCTTCCTCAACTCAATCGATGACATCATCACGCACGCAGGTGTTCAAACCCAAGACCTAGGGGTTGTCCTTGGTTCCTCTCTGTCCTCACCCCATACATCTACCATTCAGCAGAGGACCATTAGTTCTGCAGCTAAGATGTGTTCTGAACGTGTCTTCTGCTCTGTCTCCACCACCACGACCCCAGTGCAGGACAGTACCGTCTCTTGTCTAGACCCTGAGTGTCCTTTTTCTGCCACTTTTTTCTCCCTGTGGTCTATTCTTTTTTTTTTTTTTTATTTCACTTATTTGAGAGAGAGAGAGAGAGAGAGAGAGAGTGCACAAGCAGGGAGAGGGGCAGAGGCAGAGGGACAAACAGATTCTCTGCTGAGCAGGCAGCCAAAGGCGGGGCTCGATGATCACACTCCCTGCTCTATGTAGAAGGGACCGTCCCTTCTACATAGAGCAGGGAGTGTGATCACTTGTCATCTTGTTGTTTAAACAATAGCTTCCCCTCATACTTTGCATCATGGTTATGAGAACCCCTAATGCCTGACCCCTGCCTACCTGTCCACCCATCTTTGCCCACTCTGCTCCTGATACTTCAACAACACCAGCCACCTGTTTCCCGAACATGTCACCATTGTCCTGCTTCTGGTTCTGGGCACGGTCTTCCATTCCTCACCAGTCACCAGGTCTCATTCTCAGACAGGCTTTTTCTAAACCCCAGGCTAACCAGCACGCACACTTATCACTTATTATCATATTATCCTGCTTTATTTCCTTCATGGTCCCCAGCCCTCTCCACACTCATCTAGCTCATTCATTTACTTGTCTGTGTTATAATGTAAGCTTCACGAGAACAAGGACATGTTATTTTTAGTGTTGAACAGAGCAGACATCTATTAGGGACACAGTATTGGTTGAATGAATAAAGGAGAGGATGAATCTGTGTAGGGCTTTTTATCTCCCACTGACCTCTGTGTGCATCTCTGGGTGTTTTTTTCCCCCCAGTCTCTCTGTCTCTACTTGTCTCTGCTTCTCTCCGCATCTCTGTCTCTTGTACATGGTGTCTTCCTCTGTCATTTGCCCCTCTTTGCTAAATCACAGCTTTGGACAGCTTGTCACACCCACTCTTCTTGACTGATGTTCACCCTCTGGATGCCTGCCTCCCTCCCTTGGTGAGGGATCGCGCTCTCCCTCCCACATGGAGCTCCTTTGCCCAAGGCCACTGCCCAGCCTGGCTCACTGGAAGACACAGCCCAAGGTAGCAACAGCGACATCTGCTGATGAAAGGAGCCCTTCTGGGAACCTGATTTTTGCCTCTCAGAGAGGTGGTGTGGGGGCCCTGGCTCGGGATTCTCCAGTGTCTCCTCCAGCTGCCCTTATCCAATTACAATAAACTCATCACTTCTTAGCAGCTTTGGGTGATCCCTATCATCCTTGGAGCTCATGAGAATACATGGTATTTGCATAACCGACCCAAGGTGGCAAATTCTCATTTGCTTCAGCAGTCCCAGATCTAATTGATAAGTCTTGGCAGGCAGGGGAGACAGCCCCAGGCCTGGGAGCCCCACTGCCCCTACCCCTGCCCATGTGCTATAGTTCTCAAAGCTCAGGGGCACTCCCGCTCTGAGAACCTGGCCCCAGCCTCTTCTCCCAGTTGACTCATCTGGGTGAGAGGGCCCCTCTGGGAAGGCAGGTGTTTCCGGTGGGGTCCCTAACATGGGATGATATGGGTCGTGAGCTACTGACCCTTTCCCTTTGCTATCCTTCCTACCTCCCACCAGGCCCTCCAGTGGGATGTCCAGCAATGGGAATGACGTGAGCTGGAAGCAGTCTACACATTCCCATACCTCCCCCCTCTGCTGTGGTCCTCCACCAGTCAGGGAGGGGCTCTTAAATCCAGTGAAGCTGCCCCCCAGGATCGACTCTAAGTGCTTAGCCTCATGTCACCAAAGTCAACTCCCAAGAGAACGGTCTTCCCCTCCTCCCAGCTCACCAGTTCTTTTGGGGTGCTAAACCTCAGTGTTCTCATCAAAAACGGGGAGACCAGAAAAAGAAGTGTGCCATTGTTCTTAAACCTGCCTTGGCCTTCAGGGCCTGGCTTGGTGTGCAGGGCCATGAGCAGGAAAGCCTGCTGGTGTAACTTGCAGCCGGTGTCCCAGCCTCCTACCAGCCTTCCCCAGCCCACCCCTCCCCTCTGCTGAGGCCTCCTCATGCTGGCACTTCATGGGGAGGGCGCGGGCCGAGAAAGGGTCTTCTTCAGGCTTTCTCCGCTCTGCTTTTATTCTTTACATAATAGTAGCAAGGATCTCAGAGGAAGGATGAGCAGGACACCCTTTCAGCAGGTGGGAAAAGGGAGGCCTAGGGGTAAAGATTGGGCTGGGAGGGCACCTGCCTGTAGGGTCCTGGGGGTCCCCTGGGGTGGAGTAACCTGGAGAAGACCAAGGTTGTTTCTGCCACCAGCCTAGAATGTCACCTGGCTTAGGCCTCTTGGTGGCACCAGGAGAAGTTGGCCTGGCAGGAGGCAGGAGGACAGGGTGCCTGCTGCATCTGGATGTCCATCTTCCCCTCTCGGTGCCCCAGCCCACTGAGGGAAACACGGACGAGGATCTGCCACCAGCTTGCTGTGGGAGTGACCAGGCAAACCACCCCCTTCCCCTGCCCGGTATCTTCATTGGTCCAGTGATGCCCAAGTGCCAGTGTCACCCCACTTCTGCCACCATGGACTCGGTCCCAGCCACCCTCACCTGTCTCTCTGCCCTGCTGTCCTTCTTCATCCCTTTAATGAACTCCGTTCTTCCTTTCAAGTGCTGCTCAAACTCTCCCAGGGTCATGTCCCCTTTCTCCATCAGGACGTGTGGCATGTGGGGCTCTGCAGAGATGAGATGAACTCTTGGCACTTGTCCGAATTGAGGGCAATACCAGGGACCTTGGCTTAGGAGCAGGATCTTCAGGGTGGGGAGGACTCCCAACTGGAAGAGGGGGATAGATCCCTGACTGCCTGGAGGGGTGGGGGGGCCTTAGCTGGCAGGCAGGAGAGCCTAATGGTCTCAGAGAACTCACTATCCCTCTCTGGACCTCAGTTTACCCATCTGTAAAATGGGAGAGAGACCAGGTTCTGATCTTTTCAGATCCTGACATTTTATGAATCCTTAAAGAGACAAAAGAGTTACTCTCTGAGTGTTCAGAGCTGGGAGGGCCTCATTGAGCTTAGGATTTCAAAGGTCATCTGCTCAGCTGCCTTGGAGGCAAAGTACCCTAATGGGTACCCCGAGGTCTCTGGAGCTAGAATCCAGGCACTCAGCTCTGCCAGCTAGAGTCATGTTTCCAGGAGCCACGTAGTTGGTCTCCTCTCTCTGCCACACACCCCCCCCCCGCGCTCTCCCTGGCCTGGCCACTGGACGAGGGGCCATGTGTCTGTGCCCCACGGGATCAGCATCTCTTCCTTCCCACAGGCCTCCCAGGGGCCCCGCCTGGTGCACCGTACCGCTGGGGTGGATGAGGATCTCCACAGGCCGGTCGAAGGTATGCCTGTTGGCCAAGGTGATAATGATGCTCTTGGCCGATCGCGCAGATGGGGCAGCGTCGGCCCGGATCTCGTGGGTGGGACTCTCTACCCCTGTGTGGAACAGAAAGGCGGAATAGGCTCAGCAGTCTCGGGAGAAATAGGGGCTCAGTGGGGGGAACATGGAGACCCAGGTCAGAGATGAGGGGCTCCTGACTTGCTGTGTAATCACGGACAGGCCTCCTCCATTCCCCGCATCTGCAAAATGGGGGCTTAGACAGATGGTGTTGATGGCCTTTCCTGCCCTGACCTCAGGATCCACTGGGGTCAAAGGGTTGCTTCCTCTTAGGGCACATAAAGAAAGAAAGAGCTCAACGTTCGGATCGCTGGGCACTCTGTAAATGCCTTTTGTGTTGGAACGTCATGCTGCTCTGGGAGAACACTCATTGACAAGAAACCATGTCCTTGTATCCCTTTAAAACCTTGAGTGGGCTGGGGACGGGAGCCATCAGAACAATGGTCCCCAACTCTGGCTGCACATTAGAATCACCTGGGAGCTCTGAAATATTCCAATCCCCAGGACATACCCCAGACCACTGCCATCAGTAGCTCTGGGTGGGGTCTGGGCGGCAGGATTTGAAAGCTCCCCAGGTGATTCGACCATGCAAGGTAAGAACCAGGAAGCACCTCTGTGCCTGTTTCCTCTAGGAGAGGACCAAGGATGTCCATGCCCCCATGGACATCGCCCCACGGGAGCCATTGAGGTGGGTATGGGGATAGTCTTGAAACCTGTCCTTGGGAGGGGCTCATCTTTGGGCCACATGTTGGGGGGCATGAACTTCAGGATGTCTTCCATCTGGGCAGGACCACTTCCCTGCCCTCCCCTTCCTCTCTATCCCTGGCAGCTTTTGGCCCAAAGCCCTCTCCACTTTGGAGCCTCAGGCTCCCCGAATCCAGGTCTGGGCAGCTGTGTCTCACCTGCGAGCAGGCAGGGCCCACGAATCTCCAGCTGGAAGCTGAACTCATATTCCATGGGGTTGGACACATCGGTGTCCAGGAGAGTCGCCAAGCACAGCTTGCTCCAGGGGTCCAGGGCGCAGGTGCCGAAGCAATGCTTGTCTTTGCTGGGAAGGGGGTGGAGAGGAGGAGGAAGGGGAGGAGGAGGAAGCAGGGGGCCAGCGGAAAGACGGAAGAAGCTGGTGAGCCCCGGGCAGCCCTGGCAGCCCTGCAGCCCAGCTCTCAAGGGGGCTCACGAGCTTCCTCCCACCTCCCACCCTTACTCTGCCTGCCACGCCACATGCCTCCAGGGAGGGCCCGGACTCCGACGTAAGGCGCAGCTACCTGGTAGGCCTGGTGCCCCCTGCCAGCGGCGCACGTTCTCACCAGGGCCCTGAGAAGAGGTATCAGGGTCCCCATCTCCCCATTTCCCACATGGGAAAACAGAGGCTCCACAAGATGCGGCGGCTACCCCAAGTTCCTACAGCTAGGACTTGGCAGAGAGTGCGTCCTTGCCAGGTCAGTCTGGCTCCACAGTGAAGAGGTTAACACCACATCACCCCATTTCTTGGCTCCCTGCCCTTCTCTGTGAGCTGGGAGCCCCTGCACAAGCCACTTCTCCAAGCCTCAGTTTCCCATCCATGAAATGGAGGTAATAATGAGGTGCCTTGAGGGAGTGCTCAGTGAAGGGTCCCTTGCTGAAGGCTCAAGTTTCTGGGCTCTCTTTCTGGGTCATCCCCACCCTGTCTCAGACGGACCCTGCTCCATCCCCCACCCCCAGGGCCACACCCTTCTGTCCTGAATGGCATTCAATCACTTCCTTTGTATCGCTCACTGCTGTGTTTCTGAGCTCCATCTATGTGGCGGTCTGCAAACCAGCCTTTGCTGGGACATGGTATCACTTAGGAGCATCTGTTATCTCGGACTTATTTCTTCCTGCCTCCCTGTGTCAACAGATAACACCGCCATGAAGATCCTCATCTGCGTCCCTTTTTTGGGCTTAGGAAAGAATTTCTCTGGGGCTCCTGGGTCAAAGGCTTGTGTGCTGTCTTTAACCTGCTGACATTGGCACAACCGAGCCTTCTGTGTCTGAGAGGCAGGGCCTACCAGGGCTGGGGACATTCAAGGCCTCGGTGGGTCCAGGAACGAGAGGCCTGGGAGGCCCTGAGAAGCTTATTCCTGCCCCTCCCGGCAGGCGGAGTGAAACAGATGCTCTCTGGAGAAGCAGGTAGCAAATCCCCATGAAGCTCAAAGTCGCTCAGACAGAGTGACACAAGAAAAAATAAGAAGCATAGGTAATACCAAGTGCTAGTGAGGAGGAGGAGAGAAGGAGACTCTTCCTTCCGCTGGTAGAAGTGGAAACTTACCAGCCTAGAAAGCAACTGGCAATACGCAGCATGGGTCTGGTGTTCCTGGTCTGACATTGGCTTGTGCCGCCTGCTTCTCTGCTGTGCCGACAAGGTGTCCTCGCCCTAGGCTTCAGGATCCTATAATCGGACTCCCCATCATCCCTCTGACCTCTCTCTTTCCTGCTCCTACGCTGCTATAGCCATATTAGCCTTCTTGCTGCTCCTCCAACTCACCACACCCATTGCTGCCTCAGGGCCTTTGCACTAACCACTTGCTCTGCCCTCTGCCCAGAATGTTCTTCCTCCAGCATATTTCCAGCCTCCCTTTCTTTAGATCAGGCTTCAAATGTTGCCTAAGCCTAGTCTATTTGAGCTAAAATAGCACCCAACCGCACTCTCTCCTCCTCTAGCCTCTATGCTATGAAGCATTTACCTTCACAGAACTCACCTAACATATTACATGTCATGAGCTTATTTCTTTAGTCTGTCCCCATGTCCCCCCACCCCCATCAGAATGCCAGCCCCATGAGGGCAGGGACCTTGTCTGTCTAGTTTACTGCTGTATTCCCAGCACCTGGAACCTTGCCTGGCACCCAGGAGGTGTTTAATTACTGTCCAGGTAATAACTGAAGAGTGCCCTCCAGGCTGACTCCACGTGGGAAGCTGCAAGAACCCTCCCCCAGCTTGGTCTGAGGCCGGCATTCTAATGGTGGCCTCCAGAACTTTGCTGACACCATCTTCTGTGTCCCCGGCTGTCCCCAGAACCCTACCAGGGTGTGTATGAAACTGCAGGATATGCATGGGGCATCTTCCCAGATTTCAGCTTGGTTCAAAGGTTTGAGACAGGACTTAGGGTGAGGGGGAGTTCAGTAGTTTAACTGGTCATTAATTATGAGTGTTATTTTTATGTCAAAATGGTACAAAGATCCTCTGGAATAGATTTTAAAAATTCACACATGAATGATAAAATACAAGACCTCAAAAGACATCTGAATGCAGCAGGTAAGAAGGGCCTCCTCTCTCCCTGCACGGGAAATGCTCATCCTCCTCAGTCCTCAGGTGGGGAAAAGGGAGGAGACCCAATTTCAGCAGCCGGGGCTTCAGGCTGTGACCCATCTTCTCTTCCTGCCACCCCTCCAGGGGAGCAGAGAGAAACTGTCCTGCCCTGGGCTTGTAGTATTCCCAGCCCACCTTGCTGAAACCCCTTGTAATGGCTTTTTGTTGCTTTGGGAGAACCTGAAGTTGACCAGGGCCACAGGGCATCCTGTGTGTCTACAGCCTCATCTCCTATGGACCTGCTTCGGTTTCCCTCTGGAGTCCTGTCCTTGCTACCTCAGGGCCTTTGCCCCTGCTATTTTCACCTGTGGGAATGTTCCTCTCTGTGCCCACTTCTCCGTCATGGCTCAGCTCCCAGCTGAAATATCACTCCCCCGAGAAGCCTGACCTCCCCCTTAGCCCCCCAGGGTGGGTCCCTCTTTTATAGGTCAGCCCAATGCTCTTCTCCTTCATTGCACTTTTCACATCATTAATTATGCATGCAAGCACAGAAACAATTACCTACATATCAGTAGTGTTCTTAGTTGGATAATGATCTCTCCCACCCAGTTCCACTTAGGAAGGAGACATGCTGGTTTGGTGCCCTCTGTATCCCTAATACTCAGCTCAGTGTCTAGCACCTAGTAGGTGCTCAGAAAATACCTCTTGTGTGCTTATAGAATAGAGCCTGGAAATTCTCATCCCAAGCTGTCCAAATACCAGAGCTTCTGGCCGATAGTGACAGGGGGCATTTCAGGGAGATTCTTAAGTGTTCTAAAAGTGAATGGAGGGGAACAATTATTCAGATGGTGGCCACCTTAGCACTGAGCCTCGCCTTCTTCTCTCTCTTTCTCCCACCCCTCACTCCCCTGCCTTCATCCAACTGACTCCCTGTGGCCACCCAAGGCTCTGCCCCTGGTCCGGGCTGGGGCTCCTTACCTCTGGGCCTGCTGGGTGGAGGGGTCGATGCTCTCGGTGCAGAACTGAGGCACGGTCGGGGCGCAGACAGAAGGCAGCAGGACCCGCACAGCCCCGCTGGGCAGTGTCGGCAGCTCCGAGGAGGTGCTGACAAAGATGGTGACGTTCTCCATAGGGGCAATGGTCCCCAGGTTGACCACGAACAGGATCCGCTCCAAATCCTCATCCAAAGCCACCTTCCCTGGTGTGCAGGAAGGAGGGATGACAGAAACCCCCTCTTGCAGAGTGTTCCCTAAGTGACAGGCCTGGAGTCAGCAGCTATGCATAAATTATCTCTAGTTCCCCGTAACTGTGGTAGGTTTGCGAGCCCCTTTTGCTGATGGGAAAACCCCGGCTTAGCGTGGGGATGCGACTTGCCCAAGTTACTCAGTAAATAAATTACTCATTGAACCCGGATCTGAACCCACAGGGGTCTGAGGCCAGGCCCCGTGTACTTTCTGCTGGGAGTGGCAGGCTGGGACCCACAAAACCCCGACAGAAGTCACGTCCCCGTTCCCAGACTCTGCTTCCCCTCAAAGAATCACATTTAAGCCCCCTCCCAGCTTTGGGGCAAGAGCTTTTGTTCAATTCTCTCCTGTTCTTTGAGAGGCCCATTCCCTCACCCCTCCTTAGCCAGCGTCACCCAGCCACCAAGCCCTTCATGAAGACCTCCCTGGTCCCCACTCGGCCCCTCTCTCCCTCCTCCGACATTATCCAGACCTCTTCTGCCATAGCCACTCCCACCTCCTGTTGTGGTTACCCTGAAGCATGTCCTAGCCCTTCTTCCAGGCTGTAAGCAGCCCTAACAACTTGGAGGCAATTTGGTATCTTACATGTGCTGGGTGATCATTAAAAGATTCTCGAATGTCTTAATGATCAGATCACAGACCCAACGGTAAGAATCTCTTACGTCACATGGTACTTGGTCTGAATTCAAATCCTGATGGTCACTAACGTGCTGTGTGACCTTGCGCCGGTCACCCACCCTCTCTGTGCTTCAGTATCCTCAATAGCAGGCCCAGTAGCCATGATTTGAGTCCTTGCACTGTATCAGAGACTGTCATTTCTGCAACCATGTCTCTGTTGAGCTTTGGGGGTATACAATTACTAGTTCCATTTTACAGATGAAGTTTAATTTTTTATTTAAGCTCATAGCATTTGCAAGCAACAGGATGGGGAGTCAAGCCCTGGTATGATTCATTCCACAGCCTCTGAGCTTAAGGGACGTGCTCTCTATAGAGATATAGAGGTGAGAGCAGGAACAAGGTTCAGAGAGGTTAAATGATAGGCCTGAGGTCACACAGGATTCCTGACTCCTGGTTTAGTGCTCTCTCTACCCTATCCCACTGCTGTCCTTCCAGTCTGCTCGAGACCCCAGCCAGGCCTGGGCCCCGCCTCAGCCCTTCTGTCCTCCTCACCTGTGAGAGTTGTGGCTCGGAGGCGGGTGCCCTCAAAGTGGGCGCTGTCCATCTTGGCTTTGTCCTTGATCTGCACTGTCACGATACGGTCAGCAATGACTGCCTCAAAGCCGACCACCGTGGTATATTCATCCAGTGGGTACACGAAGAGGCCTGCAGGGGAAGGGCCCGGCATCACGGGGTGCCCCAGCCGCACCCTGCACACCCCGCCCGAGGGAGGGAAGCCAAGCCTTTGACCTGCCAGATGGATGGATGGTACTCACTGCCACTTAGAAGATGCTGGGGGACTCCAGCTGGGGCCCCGTGGCTCTGGGGTGGGGGGGAGAGGGGGGTAAGTGCACCAGAAGCACTGTGGGAGCAGTGGGGCAGCTTGCAAAGGGACAGATCTTACTCCGCAGGCATGTGAGACCCATGTGGCCAGGCCTTCTGAGTTTTCAAGAGACAGTGGAAATCCGGGTTTTTATGTACTTGTTGTGTGTGCCAAGGAGCTGGGGCATCGGAGGAAACAGACTAAGGCTCTAATCCAGTGCAGGCCACCCCTCCAAGCCTGGTGACCTTCGATAAGACACTTGGCTTCTTGAAGACTCACAGCCCCATCTATAAAATGGGGCCAAGAGAGCCAAACTCATGAGGTTGTCGCGAAACTGGAAAAAGTAGCCACCATGATTTAGCTGTGTGCCTCGTGTTTTTATACCTTAGTGCTTCTCAGACTCTAAGAGCACATGAGTCACCTGGGTGGGGGGCCCACGAACCCTGGGGCAACACAATGCCTGGCCCATGGTGAGCCCCCCATAGACCCCGGCTCCCATCCCTCTGAGCCTCAGCCTCCTCATCTCCAAAATGGGGAGACTGGTTCTCCCTGCACGAGGAAAGCCCAAAGACCCTCCCCACATTGGCCAGTCCTTTATCTCCTGGGCCCCTAGCAAGTTCCATTTTAAGTCGCCCCCTGGAGATTTTCCTAAACAGAGGACCAGGGCGATCTGCTCTGCCCAGGAGGTTTCTGAGGAAAAGTCAGTTTCCCTGCAGGTTCCTCTGGGAACCGAGAAGGTTGGGACAGAGGGTGGTACCCCAAGACATGAAGTCTGGGGATTAGGAGGCCCCCATCGCTGGGGACGAGGAGGAATGTTAGCCGCAACAAGCCTTTACGCAGCCCCTCTTGGCCCGCCTTCCCGTGACCCTCTTCCCGAAGTGGGAAGGGAGGCGATGGATTGACAGACTTCTGCCGGCCACGGTCCCGCACTCTCTCGACTGTCCCACACGGATGATTCATAGTCTCACACTGCTTTTCATTCCGCGCGGTCCTTCCTCGTGCATTACCTCATCGGCTCCTCCTGCAAACCCTGGTGTCCAGACAGGCAGAGGAGCATCCCGACCTGGAGAAGGACAGTGGCTTCCCCAATGTCACAGAGGCAAGAGTGGGAGCTCCTGGTTCTCCGTAGAGTCTTGATGCCTCTCCTACTGGGAGGCTCCCTGAGAAAGTGGGGGGACCGGCCATTTGAGGCAGGTGGGCCTGCCTTGTGGGCTGAGCCCAAATCCTGACCTGATTGCTACTGGCCTTGAGGCCTGAGGGGCGGAACCGCCATGCCCATTTCACAGATGAGCAAACTGAGACTCCGAAAATGTACATAACTTGCCCTGTGTGGATCCTGTCAAGGTGAGGATTACCCACGGGGGAGGGGGCCCTGGGGAAGCCGCAACAGGGGTCCTCACCCTGGAAGGGCTGGGCTTCCAGGTTGCCATAGGTGAGGGAGGCAGTCAGCCCCAGGGCGTAACCACTGACGAAGGACGTGACGTCAGAGGCGGTGAGGGGCAGGGCTGCCCCTGTGATCTGGTTCAGCAGACCAGGCATCCCGCTGGCTACTCAGCCTTCAGGGCCTGCAAGAGACAGGAAGGGTGGGAAGTGGGGAGATGGGCCCCCCCATCCCTTCCCAGCCCAGGCCTCCACTTCCGCCCACACAGGCAGCCAGCATTCATGCCCTTTCCGGGGAGTGACTCTTGCTCACTCTCAACCATCCCCGAGAGAAATGGGAATTCCGTTTCTGCCCATTTCACAGCAGAGAAACCGAGGCCTGAAGACGGGTGACCTGCCTGGGTTCACTCAGCGGGAGGGAGCAGAGTCAGGGCGAGAGCCCAAGCAGGTTCACGGCCAACCTGGAATTCTACCCAATGGGCAGTGCTCCCCGAACTCTGGATGGGAGCCCAGGGACTCGGGGTCTGACCCCATCCCTTTGTCAGCCCTTTAATCTCTGAGCTGTGGCTGCTTCCTCAGCAGAATGAGGGAACGGGGATGGCTCACCACATCCCTCCTTCTCTGAGCGCATCTAGAATGAATCTACCCACCACTGCCAGGTTGTGAGGGGAGTGAGGAGTACCCCCAAAAGATACTCAAGTGAAAGGAGCCACCTGATTCCTCCAGGTGTGCAGGTCAAAAAGCTGGGAGTCATTCCTGGCACCACTTCTTTTTCACTCCTCCCGCCCATACCCAGTCCATGGCCAAGGCTTGTGATTTATCTCTGCAAACGCCCTGGCGCCTATCCATTCTCCGCCACAGGCATCCTCCTCCCAGGCACCACCATGTCTATCTGGACCGCGGTTCCCAATTGGCCTCTTAAATCTGCCATCCCCCCCCACTCCCATCCATTCTCTCCTCAGTGGCCAGGCCCCCATAGCAACGCACCAAGCAGAGAGGTCTCCATCCCCCGCCACCTGTTCCTGGGGTAGAGGCTGAAACCTTTAAGTGCCTGTGTGGTCTGGCCCAGCTGGCCTCTCCAGTGGGTCAGTCCCACATCATCACACAGCCCTTGTTGGCTCTCCCAGCTTCCAGTCCATTCCTCAAACGTGTCTTGTGATCTCCCACCTTTGTCGTGCCATTCACCCCACCACCCACTTTTAAACTAGTAGCTAGTAACCTCCTCCTTGTCCTTCAGTGTCAACCGAGGGTCACCCCGTGGGGAAGCCATGCTCCCCGGGCCCAGCATCCTCCCATTTTCCGTTCATCTGCCTCCCGCAGAGCCAAGTCTCTCCCTCAGAGCACCTCCATCCATTTGTAGGGATGCAGTTTGTTGTGTGAGATTAGTTTGTGGCTGTCTGTCATCCCATTTACGGTGTGCACTCCCGGTTGTATCCTCAGTGCTGATGAAATGAATATGGGAATGGATGACTGTCGTTGATCCCGAGTGATGGACCGAGCAGTTCTCAAGGCAGTGATGTGTCCATTGTCTCTTGGGCTCCCGAGACCCTCCCAGGTCATCGCTGTGCTTGAAGGGTGTGGTGGGAAGGGGAAGCGAAGTCAAAGGGTGGGGAATACAAATTTGAGGCTGGGTTCGCTCCAGGTTTTCCTCCCTGTGGAGCGTGAGCCGGGCAAAGCTTCTGTGGGCTGGTAGCCTGTTGCTGTTATTTGCAAGGTTGTTCAATGTGTGCTTTTTACTCTGCCTTTTCTCAAAGAAGGGAAGTCATCCCCTCCAGGTCCTCCTTGTGCCCTGCTAGGATCCTCTGGTGCTCCCACGCTCTGTGCCTGGCAGTGTCTTTTTAATTATGTTCTCCCTTGGGGCTCCGGCCCAGACAGCTCCCAGCCCTGCCTTATCTGGGCAGGCTGACTGACAGCAGGAAGCAGATAAGGAGCCAGGAGGGGGCTGCTGTATCCCCAGCTGCCTTCTCTTAGGCGTGTTCTCTGTCCTGGTGGCTGAGCAAAGCCTAACTGCTCCCAGGGGGCAGAACAAGATGGCGGAGTTCATTTCCTGAGCCACCTCGGCTGCCACGCACACTCCCTCCCTCCCTCCTCCTCAGCCTGGGTCACTCCTGGCCGGAAGGCTGACTGAGGAATGCGGCTTCAGGGACCCAGCGCCCAGATGGTTGGCAAACTTGGCCTTTAGCTTCAGTCCATCCTGGGATGGAGTTTGGCCAAGGGGCATCTTCCCACACTGTCCCTGGGGCCCACCCCTTGGGCACCTTGCCCAGGAAGTGGGGGAGGGTGTGGGCCCCCCTGTCAGAACCGACCTTTTAACAGTATCAATACCTTCCCTTCTTGGGAAGAGTAAACTTGGAATTCTTTGGAGCCTAAACAGTGCGGCGTATTTTTCATCGATTCATCCAGCACCGATAAGCACTTATTGTATTCCAGGCCCTGAATTAACTACTGAGGATATGAAGATAAGACACAGCTCTGTCCTTAAAGAGATTACAAGCAATCTAGCAGCAGAGGAAGGGGAGTGCGGGAGGAATAGTAATGGTAACTGGAATCTATCGAACATCGAATGTGCTGGATGCACGTATCATTTCACTTAATCCTCACAACCACCTGATAAGGCGCATTACTGTTTTGTAGATGGAGACACTGAGGCCCAAAGAGAGATGCATTTGGCTTTGCACACGAGTTTGGGGGGTGGCGTGGAAGGACAGAGGCGTAAGTGGGTGCTTGTGCAGGGCTTTCCCCTGAAGCAGCCCAGGGCCAATCCTGTGAGAGGTAGAAGCCAGAGCCAATGGTGCTGGGCTCCTCTCTCCAACCATCCTGGCTGGAGTAGCCTCTAGGCCTTAGGAAACACCCAGGTTATAGGAGGCTCTCGGGGTGACTGTTGAAACCAAGACTGTTCTTGATGGTCTAGAGCCTGTAAATCTCCAGCGATCCCTGTCCTTCGGGGAGCCCTCTCTGGAGCCAGACAAGCCTAGACATGAGTCCTGGTGCATAACTGACTGCTTCACTCCCCGACGTGGGTGCTCTTTAGTCCCTGGATGCCAGCACCCTCGTCTGCAAAACAGGGCGAGTGGAGGGGCCACTGGCTCCCACCTCACCAGCACCATGAAGATCACATCGAATAATGTATAGAAAGTACCCAGTACTTGCCTGGCACATACTAGGTGCTCAGTAAGTATACAGCGAAATGAATGAATGAATGAATCATAACACCAGGCTGGTAGTTTCTGGGTTCCTCATTCGCCTGGCTGAGGGAGAGATGTTCTCTGACCACCAGGCCCAGGGCAGCTTCTCAGAGAAAATACTGATGCTAAATCCATTAGGCTGTCATATCAGCGTTTATGTCAAGGGTCCAAATACACCGTCTCTGGCAACACCAGGGTCCCACCGTCTTCTAACAGACAGTCCGTCCACAGGGGATGCCTTGATTCTGTGTCCCTGAGCCAGCTTCTGGCCACCCCCCACCCCCCGAGCCTCCTGCTGTGCTTCTGCGGCCACCACTCTGGAGTCAGCGGGCGCCCTGTATTCTGGGCCTCTGCTGGGGTTCTCTCGGAGTCCCTGTCCAAGACTGACTCCTTGTCACCCCTCAGAGTCGGGAGGTGGGACAGGTGTCTTCCTTGGTCTCAGCTGCTGCTCCAAGACCACCATTTTTTTTTTTTATCTGCCTATAAAACCCCTTCTCTGTGGTGCTTGCCATTCCCAAGGTCCCGGTTACACCCTTCTTGGAGCAAACCCTTGGCACCTGGCTCCCGTCTTCCTCTGCTCCCCAAGCCCTGCCATCAGCCGGGTGACTTTAGCATCCATAGCGATGGTGCGTCCAACTCCCTGCACTTTTATCCCCTGCCCCCTGGCCCTCCGAAACCTTTGCTCCCGCTCCAGCTCACTGGCCACTTGCACTCCCACGCTGTGAGCTTGGGACGCCACCCCCGAGTGCTCCATCTCCAAAACCGCTCACTCGGTCACATAGGTCGCTCTAAAAATCACCAACTCCCAGCACTCCCGAGCCCTCTTCCCTTGATTTCTCCCAAGCACTTGTCACCATCTGGCATGCTGCATATTCTGGTTTGACGTGTCTCCCCAACTCTCCAGAATGTCATCCCCATTGAGGGCACGGGGGTGGTTTCAGTTCCTCTGCTGGATACCCACTACCGAGAGACTAATGTCTGTTCTAGTAGATGCTCCATAAATATTTCTTTTTGAAATGAATGAAACATCATTCCACGGGCTTTATCTATAAGGCTTGGCAACAGCCCTCTGGGGTAGGTACTCCTAGCATCCCTGTTTTATAGATGAAAACACCAAGCTCAGGGAGGTGAGGTAGGCTGTCCAAGGTCACACAGCCGGGAGCTCACGGGGCTGGGAGCTGGACCCAGGCAGAAGGACCACAGAGTCCGTGGGCTTGCTTCACTGTGGGGCTGTGCTGCTTCCTGCTGAACCTGCCCCCCGAGCTGTGACGTTTGTCCCCGGGCGCTCTCTTGACGTCCTCCTCGTCTCTCCATTTCCACCACTGCTGCTTCCTTACCCTCCCCTGGACCATCTCCACCATCTCTGACTTGGTCCTTCAACTTCCAGGCTGCGTCCCTTCTAGTTCACTCTGTCACCTCAGGCACGCGCCCGCGCCCGCGTACACACACACACACACACACACACACACACGCACACACACTCCATCTTTACCCTGAGCATTATGGCTCCCCATTGCTCTTGTCTGTTGGGACAGGTTAAACCCTCAGCATGGCATTCAGGGCTCGTCCCCATTGGGTCTCCATCTCTGTCCAGTTGTCACCTCCTACCACGTTCTGCATGGTCACTTTGTTCCAGACACCCTGACCTTCTCACTGTGCCCTGAACAGACCAGCTTCTTTCTCACCCTTGGGCCTTTTCCTGGGAGGATGGTCGCCTCCCTCTCTGCCTTTCAAAGTCCAGCTCAACCTTCAAGGTCCAGTTTCACTGTCCCCTCCTCCTCTCTGAAGCCCCCCATCCCCGACACCCCAGTCTGTCAGACACGGCCTCCCCCGGGGCTTCCACAGCCTCTGAGCACCTGTCTGTCACAACTGTCATCCGAAGCACTGTAACTGCTCCTTGGAGATGCTTGGCAACCCCAGGCGCTGCAAGAACGTGGGTGCCCCTCCTTCTGTGCCTGGGTCCCAGCTCCCTGCGCGGGGCTCCGTTCAGAGGAGGAACTCTAAATGGGGCGCCTACCAGGTTGTAATGCTTTAAGAGGCATTGCTAATGCTCACACCCACCCTCCCTATAGGGTGAGGGAAATGAGGTGCCGGGGGACGTCTGGAAGTGTATTGGTGAGTGGTCAGGCTGGGTGGGATAGGAAGCAGCTTGCCACCAGCTAATGCCTACCCTTCCCCTTCTCCAGCTGCTTCCCAGTCCATGCTGAGCCCAGGAGAGGCTGATGGAGGAGGGAGCCCCGGGAGCCTGGGGAGCGTGGGCTTCAGGACATGGGGCTTCCCCTAGCTGTGATGCCTCTCGAGCTGCCACTGTGATTCTGAGTACATGAGCTCAGCCAGCCCTGCACACCACCGCCCCCTCCCCCCCAGCCGCCGGCCCCAGAAGATGCCTCTGGGCAGGCTGTGGTCTGCTCCCCAGTTGTTTTAGAGCAGCCTGGGGTGCAGGGTTCTAGGCTGAGAACAGACTGGGCCAACGGGGACCCGCAGCAGGCAGTGTGACTTGGTTTAGATGCCATGTGGGGCCACGTCCAGGGAAAGGAGCCAGGAGAAGAGAGAGTGGGGACCCTGCTTGTCTTCCATCATCACGATAGGCTGGGGAATGCCTGCTTCAGGGTCCTGGGGTCAAGGAGAGCAGCCTTCTGCCTGCTTGCCAGAAAGGGATAGAAGAAGGGGGAAACTTGCTTGTGGCTAGCAGCCAGGTCCCAGGATCTGGAGGACTACCTGGGTGAGAGTCCTAGACGGCCACTTCCTGGTGGCTTTGGGCCAGCTACTCAGCTGGGCTCTGCCCCTTCCATACTGTGTGACCTTGAGCAAGTTATTTAACCTCTTTGTGCCTTAGCTTTCAAATCTGTAAAATGGGACCATGACAGTGCCCACCTCCTTAGAAACTAGATGGATAAAGGACAGAATGCCTGCAAGTGAGTGGGCAGGAAGCTAGTGGGTCCTGGATGGGGCTGAAGGCTTCTCTTCCAAGGGCTCCTTCCTGGGCTGGGTAAGCTTGCACAGATGCCAAGTCAGCACAGCTGGGAAGACCCTTGGGAAGCTGGGCAGGTGCCTGCCCAAGAGCCCACCTCAGTAAGCCCTCTGATTCGGGCCTTGCTGCTGAAATGGGCCCTGTCCCCTCTCCTCCCCGGTTCACTTTTGGTCCCAGAGACAGCCCGGCAGCCCTCCTTTCCCCATCTGGAAAGCTATTCTGGAGACCTCTCCCCTTCCCCCTGGCCAGATGGCCCCAGACTGTGTCCACAGGGCCAGGTCTCCCCAGCTCAGTGGTCTCAGCCAGGCCTGGGCCAGACTATGAACCCACCAAGCAATTCAGACCTTGCCCCCCGCCTACTCACCTTGGGCTGGGGGTCCTCATCCTTTTCCTTGTCACCGAGCTGTTTAGAAAGTCCATGCTTTCATGCCCTCACTGGGAGCCTGTGCTTCAAGGACCACCCCCACACGGAGCAACACCAACAGTCCCTTCAAAGTTGGGGCAGGTTCTCAGGCCTGGCTGATTATCCTAAGCTTCTAGAATTCTGGGGTTCTCACATTCTGGTCTCCTTCTCTCCACCTCCCCCATTGGGACCACATCCATGCTTCTGAACACCCCGCCCCTGCCCCATCTACCCCATGCTCCAACCAGTCAAGACCACTTGCTCTTCCTCTAAATAAGCCTGATTTTCCTGCTTCCACGTCTCTTCTGAGGCTACTTCTGAGCAGTCCCCACCCCAACCCTGCCCCCCAGAGGAGTGCTTACCTATCCTTTAAGGCCCAGCTCAAATGCCACCACCTCCATGAAGTCCTCACCCACTCTCTCATCGGCCACTCAACGGATGTAGAAGGAGCGCCTCTCATGTACTGAGACTGTGCTGGGCCTGGGCCCCAGAGGTAAGCACGATGGACAGGAACTCTGCCCTGAGGCCTTGTGTCCTGTCCCCTTGTGTCCCGTCAGCTCCCGGCACTTGAGGCCAGGACTGCCTGCCCCCCCCCTCCGCACTGTCTGGCCCATAGTCGGTGTTCACCACTGGCCTGAATGGATGCTGGCAGGTGCTCCATTTGTCCAGTGATTGAATGAGTGAGGGAATGAATGAATAAATGAACAGGGTGGAATGTATCAGGGGTGGGAATAGGCCTTGGCTATGGGTTCCTTTAAAGCAGCTAACAGTGCGAGAAATCTCTCGATTTCAGCCCAGAGCCTGTAGGATCCCATCCCAGGGACAGACGTAGTCTTCTTCTGGAGTGGGGAACTGGGGGATAATCAGGCCAGAAGATGCCCAGGCCACTCAGTGCTTGGCGTGCCTGCACTGCCGAGAGAGACCTGGAGTCCGGCCAGTCCGGATGTCCAGGTCCGCCAGCCCTGCAGGTGGCTGAGGCCCAAGCCGCCCACGGCGGCAGAAGCTTCCAGCTAAGAAGCTGCGTCTGGGCCTGCTACAGGAGGGAGGAAGAAGCACGATCACAACGAAAACTGCGCGTCCTCCAAGCCCTGCATGAGGGCTGCCGGGTTTCTGAAGACTCTGTTGCCCACCATTGACAAGGTGTTGTGAGTCCTCGTAGGCGGTGCTGGTTGGCAGGTGCACAGATGCCTGTTTCCGGGGGGCCCCGGGAGGTCTCTGGGGGCGTTGGTCTCTGCCCACCAAGGGTCATTCAGAAATGAGCCACCCCATCACTGGGAAAATTGGACTCCATTGACACGAATGCAGTTTGCACCCATCTTTCCAGGGCCGCGCGTGCAAGGTGAGCCCCCTGCGCTGAGCCGGCAGCATCCGCGTGGCCCCAGGAAAGGCACTAAGTGGTCTTAGTGCTAGGGGCTAAGCTAGGGGCACCGGGGTGGCTCTGTCGGTGGTCTCCTGTGGCTTCAGCCTTGTCCAGGCTTCCCTGGGCGCTGAGGAGCTCCCGGGAGGATGGCGCTGGGGAAGGGCTGTTTTAGAATCCCCCCTGCAGTCCTTTGCCTTCTAGAACTGCTCTCTCGCACAGGGGGGCTTCTAGGAAATTGAAGAGACACCCTTGCCCTGTGCTTTCCCCAAACACTTGGAAGTGATGGAATGACAGGCTAGGAAGCTACTTGCTGCTTCGGGAAACGGCCTTTCCTCTTTCCTGTCAATTCTTTCTCACAGCAACTTCTTTGAAACTCAGTTTTGCCCTCTGTATAATGGGCATGTAAACTGGCAGTTTATCCGCCCTGGGCTCTTGCAAGGATTGCAAGCGAGACACCGCGTCTAGAGGGCTTGCTTACCCCAATTCATGTTGGCGAGGCTTTCACTTCCTTTCCTCTCTGGGATTTCTTCCAGGTCTTGCTCTCCCACCAACTCAGGCCGCATCTGGGCACCCGTGTTTTTGGCTTTTCCCCACGGTGGTCATGGCCACCCATGGCCCCCAGACCTGTTGTCCAGCCACCCCAGGAACCCCCTTTCCCACAGCACCCAGCCTGGGTGGTGGGTGAAGCATAGATTCACTGCCTTAACTTCCTCTGAGGTCCCGGGTCAGTTTGTGCCCTGCTGCGAGGCTGCTCCCCACACAGGCTGTCCCCTCGGATGGCACAGACAGGCTGCGTGGGCCGAGGGCACGGGACAAGGTCCCCAGGCCCGAGTGCCAGCTCTGCCGACCACTCTGTATGGGCCCCAGCCTGGGACCCTGCTGTCGCACTCTGCCAGTGCCCACCACTTGGATCCCGTTCTCAGTGCGCCTGGTGGGACGCAAAGACGGGTGGGTTGCTGGCTTAGTGTCTGTCTTTGTCCACCTTGCCCCGGGGGGTAGGGACCGAAGCTGTCTCATTCCTTGTTAGCACATAGAAGAGTGGCTGAAAGAGCTCTTTAAAAGTAATAACAGCTAGGGGCACCCGGGTGGCTCTGTCGGTTAAGCGTCCAACTCTTGATTTCGGATCAGATCATGATCTCAGGGTGGTGAGACCGAGCCCTGCATCGGGCTCCAGGCTCAACATGGAGTCTGCTTGAGATTTTCTCCCTCTGCCCCTCTCCCCACTCTCTCTTTCTAAAAATAAATAAATAAATGAAATGTTAAAAAAAATGAAAGTAATAACAGCTAAGATATGTTGAGCAATTAATATCTGCTGGGCATTATTCTTTTTTTTTTTTTTTTAGATTTTTTTTTTTTTTTTTTTTTGACAGAGAGAGACACAGTGAGAGAGGGAACACAAGCAGGGGGAGTGGGAGAGGGAGAAGCAGGCTCCTCGCTGAGCAGGGAGCCCGATGCGGGGCTCGATCCCAGGACCCTGGGATCATGACCTGAGCCGAAGGCAGATGCTTAACGACTGAGCCACCCAGGCACCCCTGCTGGGCATTATTCTAAGTGCCTTTCATGCATCAGCCCCAGGAAACCTCAGGACAACCCTATGAAGGAGGCAGGTCTATTATCCCCATTTTCCAGATGAAGAAACTGAGGCCAAGGGAGTTTGCATCTCTTGCTCAGGTGATACACTCATAAGTGATGGAGTTGGGATTTGGACTCTGGCTTCAGAGATTGAGCTGTTAACCACAAGGCCCCTCCATACTTACTGCAGTGACCTGGTGAGGGTTACCTCCCAACTCTGACCCAGTCTTCGCATCTTTATCTAACAACTTGAAGAGATGGGCCTGGAGAATTAATCCTTTCTCCTCTCTCCCAAGTTGAAAGCCCAGGGTCCACCCAGAAGAAATTGAGTGCTCCCAGCTGCTCTAAGGGAACAGATGTGCATGGGTTCCCCATCTTTTTTTTTTTTAAGATTTATTTATTTATTTGAGAGAGAGAGTGAGAGAGAGCATGAGCAGGGGGCTGGGCAGAGGGAGAGAAAGAACCTCCAGCAGACTCCCCGCTGAACGCAGAGCCCAATCTGGGGCTTGATCTCACAACCCTGAGATCATGACCTGAGCCAAAATCAAGAGTAGGATGCTTAACTGGCTGAGCCACCCAGCCGCCCTGTATGTGTTCCTCATCTTAAGGTTCCCATTTTAAGGGGGCCACATGTCTGACTTTTAGGCTACTTTCAGAGGTGTCACTGTTTCTGGGGTTCCCCAGGGGATATCTCATTTAAGCCCCATGAAGATCTTATGAAGCAGATCATCTTCACTTTATAGCAGAGGAAACCAAGGCCCAGAGAGGTTAAAGGAATCTCAAGGTCACACAGCAAGCTGGTGGTGCAGTTATGATTTGAACCCTAGCCGTCTGGCTCCAGAATGTAGGTTGTTAACTGTGTCCTTCTGCTGCCTCCTAGTCAGATCCAAGTGCCAAGGCCCCATCAGGGCACCCGAGAGCCCGCTTGCTCTTATTCAGAGGGTGCCATCCCTGGCATCAACTGGAGCAAAGGTTCCGCACACACCGGCTCCCACCCTCTGACGTTCCTTCCCCAAGCTTCGAGCAGCAATGATGGATCCACATCATGCTCTCCTCCTACAGAGTCGGCATTCCTGCTGGGAAATCATCTGAGCTAAGAGGCAAACAGAACATTGCGGACACACAGAGAGGCCTCCCAATGGGTCTCAGGGGGTAACAGTGCAGGAGAAACTCAGAAGAGGTTTTATGGGGTCCCTTTTCCTGGGAGGGCTCCAGCTGCTGAGGAGCCAGCTGAAGGTTAGCAGGGAATCTGGGGAGGCAGTGGAAGGAGCTGGGTGCAGGAGACGGAGTCCCCACTGCCAACCAGGCTTAAGGAGATAGGATTTAGAGGCTCCCGACACTTATAACAAACTGTCACTGAATCAGGCACTGCGCTAAGCAGTTTATGTGGATTAGTACACTGATTCCTCATGAGCTTATAGCACTTCTTTTTTCATTCATCCACTCCAGCTCCTGGTCTTGATCCTGGGTCCCTCACTGTCTCCAGAATGGCACCCATGGAAGGAAACACATCGTGTCCTGGGCCCAGCAGTGTGATTGCTAGTGTGGTTACAGGAACAGGGAGAAGAGCTTTGTACTAGGATCACCCGGAACTCAGGAACATTCACAGTGCAAAATCTAGCACAGACTTTCAAACTAAGGACTGTGATCTCCCCAGATCCCAGTGACTATTCAAGAGGTGAAATTTGAATCCTCAGGTTTGTCAATTTGTCTTTCTGGGGTCCCCATCTGACCCATGCTTCCTTGCTTCAGGATTGCCAATAGCTTTGGCTGAAGCCCAACTCCATGTCAAATTCAGCCTCCCTGATGGTCACCCACCTATTCACTTACGCCTGATCCCATATTACTTGTCTCCTCTTAACACTATGTTCCTGGCAAAGCAGTACATTTGTTCCTCCTTAGACCCCTGTGAGCCCCCAAATCCATGCCCTTGTTTATGCATTTCCCTCCACCCAGAAACCATTGTCCCATCTATCAGTTTCTAAACCTCCTTGTCCTCTGGGCCCTGAGTCCCGCCTCCTCCCTGAAGACTTTCCTGATCCCTTTATCTGGTGTGAGGTTCCCTCCCCTGAGCCCCCACAGCAGTATCCTGCTATAATCATCCCCCTCCATGATGGTTCTAACATCTCCAAGGGGATGACACAGAGGCCCTTCTCATTCCTCTTCTGTCCTGGCACCAGGCACGTAGCATGCGCCCAGGAGCATCCCTTGCTTCATTTCTGGTGCAACGGCTCTGCTATTTGCTAGGTGCCCTTAAACCTAGTGCTTGGAGGTCTCCAAGACTCAGTTTCATCAGCTATAATGTCAGGATTAAATAAAATACCAGGGGTAAGGTCCCTGGCAAGGGGACAACACAGGGCAGGGGAGATACGAGGTACTGGTCCCTCCCTGTGTCTGCCCATTTTCTGTGTCTCTTGCAGACTCATCCCTCCATGAGGCAAGTGACTGGGCATGGAGGCAAACATTCCTCGAGGGCCCGGCTCAGGCCTTCTCTGCTGTCCCCAAGTGGCTGACCCCTGCCCTGCTCCAGTGTATGAGCTGCCAACTTCCCAAGTGTGTCTCTCCAGCCTGGACCCATCCCTGTGCCTCAGGTCCAGAGAAACCCCATTGCATTCTCCTCTTGGTTAGCTCAAGGAGACCTCAAGTACAAGTGCTCTTCTCCTGGGCACTATTTTACATAATTTTGGCTAGTTGATTAATGTTGATCTCCCTACTGGAGACTGCAAGCTCCTTGAAGACAGGGACCCAATACTCAGTACAGAACCTAGCATCCAAGTACCTGGATGATTGTCATGCTTTTTCCTCTTTCCACCCTACTTTGCCTGTTCATTCAAACTGACCTACCTGATGCCCATTGACAAAGACCTCCTGCCCCTCCCAACCTGTACTCACACCTCCAGTCCGTATGAACCCTCCCCTGCTCCTCTCTGTCCATCCATATATCCACATCCCCCCTAATTGCTGCCTCCAAGTCCCCACTCCAACACCACCTTCTCCAGGAAGCCTTCTTAGCCCCACCCTGAACACCTCTGATCCTAACCCCTTCTCCCAGAAGCCTTCACATGTCAGCCATGCTGCTGGGTAAGTGCCCCCCAAGAGCACCGGCTAGGGTTTTCATGATGGAGTGCCCAACGGTCACATTCTCTTAAAGGAGGTTAAATGGGATGACAGGATGTGTTCATCCCCGGTGACCTAGAGCCACTTTGCTCACTGAGCCCATGGGCTGTTCCCAATGCCCGTAGGGAAGTCTGTTGATATTTTGTTTATGGTGACCCTCTACTTGGCATTGCCAGACTGGAGATGCTAGTGAGACCATGAGAAATCTAGGTTGGCTTAGCCTTTGGTTACATTGGCCATGTAGATGGAGGGACTCGGCCAGGAGGTGCTAGAAGGGATGCACTCACCCAGCAGAAAGGACAGCTTGAAACCTGAGGTCAAGGTCCTGGGGGAGTGGCTGACCTGGAGCCCCTGGATGGGATTCCTCCACTGTCTGCACTCCTCCAGGGCTTTCTCCTTTCCCTGTGGAGCTGGCCTCCTGCAGAACCATAGTCAGCATCATTTGTTGGTGAAGGAGAGGCCAGGGGACCAGTGCAGATGCCCACTCAAAGTGGCATATGGTGAGGGAAACCAGTAGGCACAGAATTATTGCTTCTTCCCTCTGGGTCAGGACGACTTCACTAACAGCCCATTCTACTCCCCAGCAAACCAAAGGCCAACGGCTGGAATCTCTACCGAGAGCTTAGTCTGGCCTGGATTTGGGGTTGGTCCTCACACTATTTTCTGCAAGGCCACAGACCCCTAGTTACCTACCCCCCTGGCTGGGAACCTTGGCCTGTCTCACGTCCAAAAAGCAGTGGGGTCTGCAGTCCACCCATCAGAACACAGTGCCCATCTCACCTTGGGCCCTAGATCACAAGCTGTGTGGGGCTGGATGGAAAATTGCACTCTTCCTGGAGGGGGACGCTAACCAAAGCTGGGTGATGCCTCAGGGATCCTCCCCAGCAGCCTCTGGGTCAGGTTCAATCCTCAATCATCCGTACACGTGCATGTGTGCACGTGCGTGTGCACACACATGTGCCCCACACTCTTAAATCCCTACAGGCACAGGGCGTCCCACGCAAGTACCCCTGAATACATGAACACATTTATACAGTGCCACTGCCCCGTCCCCCCCTTACCAACTTATGGAGCTCACTCCATACGTATCCCTACTGTCCAGGGACACACCCCTGCACACACATGCCCCATACACTTGTCAACACACATCCTGTCCACAACATACACACGTGCTCAGCACCCTCCAAGCCCAGCTACCAAGGGAGCCTCATGCTCTCTGCCCTCCACCCTGGGCAGGAGGGCAGGAATTCATCCAGTGCCCTCTGGGCCTCTGCCCAGTTACCCAGGACCTGCCTGGGTTCAGACAAATGAACCCAGGGATCAGGCTCCTATGCCAGCAGAGGAGAGGAAGAATGTTCTGCTTCCTGTAAAGACTTCTAGAAAGAAAGAAAAAGAAAAAAGAAAAGAAAAGAAAGAAGGAAGGAAGGAAGAAAGAAAGAAGGAAAGAAAGAAAGAAAAAGAAAAAGAGAAAGAAAGAAAGAAAGAAAGAAAAAGAGAAAGAAAGAAAGAAAGAAAGAAAGAAAGAAAGAAAGAAAGAAGAAAGAAAGAAAGAAAAAGAGAAAGAAAGAAAGAAAGAGGAGTAGGAACAGAGACAGGAAGGCGCCTGTTGCTGTTGGAGGGGGAGAAGAGGAGGGGAAGCCTCTGGCCTCCACCCCACCAAGCCTCCACCAAGCCTCCGCTGCTGTGCCGTGGTGCGGAGGGAGCGTCGCGTCAGACGGAACTGTTGGGGCTGCGGGAGATGTAATGACAGGGCTCCGGCGGAGCTTGACGTGTTAGCGGACACCACTGCTGCGCTCGGGGCCAAGTCTCCGGCGCCTGCCTGCCTCCCACCGCCCACCTCCCACGGCCGGAGGACCCCTTCTCCGTCCTGGAGCCCTGCTTACCTGGCAGGAGGTGGGGGACATGTGCCGCACTCAGCCGGTGGCGAGGGGGACAGTCACACGCCGGGCACCTGGAGGGCAGCAAGCACGAACCAGGCAGCCAGGGATGGACAGCCTGCAGAGCTCCTGACAGCCCCAGGGCTCCGGAGGACAGACAAGAGATGATGGGGCCCCGGAGAAGGTGGAAACAGGTGGCTGGGATGGAGGGTAGGAGGGAGGCAGAGACAGAGAAGAGAGAGACACAGAGAGAAGGAGATGCAGAGAGAATCACACACAGAAAAGAAGAGAGAAATAGACAGAGAGCTCCAGAGAGAGGGAGAGAGGGGGTAGGAGTGGGGAGAGAGAGAGAAAGAGAGAGAGGGAGGGCGAGAGGGAGAGAGAGAGGATGAGAGAGAGAGAGAGGATGAGAGAGAGAGAGAGAGGGAGGGAGGAAGGGAGGAGGATTCCAGCAGCAACATGTGGTAGTAATAGCTCTCACTTCCAGTGCTGGAACATCCTGAGCCCCATCTTCTTCTGACCCCCTCCCCTAGTGCAAACACGCATCATACACATCCTGACGCACACAAACACACACACTCACACAGCCAGTGGCACGCAGAGGCACCTGAATTCATCATGCCTACCCCCCCCGCCCCGTGCACGCCCTTCCGCACACACACCCGGGACAGCCCAGCAGCCGGCCCCTCGTCCTCCCACACGCTGGACCAGCCCTTACCTGCCCCAGAAGCAACACGTGTCTGGGCAAATACTGCCTTGGTCCACAGCCCCAGAGCTGGCCTCCCCGCACCCAGAGTTGCTGGAGGGGGCGCCCAGGGCTGGGCTCCAGTGCCCAAGCCCAGTGCCCGGCACCCTGGCAGCCGGCTTGAGGGATGCCCACATGGCGGTGGCTGCTTAGACGGCCTGCAGCAAGCAGAGCTATCTGTTTTGTCAGAATGTAACCATGACAATCACCCCATGCGCACACTGCTGGTGCTGCTCCCCCCCTCACCCCTTCTCCCCCCCCCTCCTCTGGAGCACTGGAGGAAGCGGGAGGCCACTTAGCAGCCTCTGCTAATTCCTGCTGGGGCTGATGGGAAGGGCCTGGCCAGTGATAACAGGCTTGTGGGTAGCCCCTCCTTGAGGGAACAGGGCTGCCTCTGGGCCCTTCAGCACTGTGCCGGGCCTGCCATGGCCCTGGGGCCCCTCTCCCTGGGACCAGAGCAGAGCTGGCTCCCTCTACATCTCCTTGTCCTCCAGCAAGTCCAAGCTGTGGATCCATCAGGGATCCATGGACCGCCTGCCCCCCCCCCTGCCCCAAGCCATGGTGCAGCCAAGCAGATGGCTCTAGTTACTGTGGTCATGGGCAGGTTATCTGCCAAGACCTTGGCCATGCCTGTCTAGCCCGAGAGCCCTGCGAGCCATCACCTCCTGCCCTTGGTCATGCCAAAGCCACAAAGGAAAATGCTAGGCTTTTCGGTGCAGCTCCAGGAGGCATCAGACTAGAGGTCTGGCCTCTGGGGTACAAAGTTGGACCACCCAGAGAACCAGAGGCTTATAGAATCAAGGACAAGTAGATCTGGAAGCAAGAGGTCTGCCAGGAGGATCTGTGAAACCTAACTTGGAGTCTAGAGTTAAGGAGTCCGGGGCTGAGAAGTAGATGCCCCGGGAGAGCAGAACGGAGCCAGCAGGCCTCCACTTGCGCATCTCATTTAGCTCTTGTAAAACCCCAAGAAGAGGGGCTTCATCCCAGCACGACAGGGGCCCAGCAGTTCAGAGAGGGGGAGTGACTCGCCCAGGGACACATGGCAGGAGGTGATGAGAATGGATTCAAACCCATGCCCGTCAGACTCCGCTGCCTGGGAACTTTCCATCACACCTCGTTGGCCTTTTCAAGCCGTCACTGCGTGCCAGGCGCTACACGCAGGGCCTGGAGGAAGGGCGTGCTCACTTGCTCTGAGCCACACACTGCGAGGTAGATGCTATGCTCCTCCTCATGTCAAAAACAGGCCCAGAGAGGTGAAGTAACTTACCCAAGGCCACACAGCAAATGGGAGGACCAAAATTCAAGTCCACTCTGTCTAACTTGGTCTCTCCTCCCTGCCTCCTTCACTACACATCAGGCGACATCCAGGGCAGAAGACCCATCCCTTTTCTGGACTCTCTGCCTAAGGAGGGTGGAGTCTGAGGGGGTCGCAGGGACAGTGGGCAGATGCAGTGGGGCAAGGAAGGGGTGAAAGAAGCAGAGATGTCACATGGGGTCCAAGACATGTGACCTTAGTCAGAAGCCTGAGAACTGATGGTTCCACCATGAGAGAGTCACATCTTAGGAACCCCTGGGGCCTGAAGTTCCCCCAGACCTTCACTAAATGTCTACCTGAAACCCCAGGTCTTTCCCAGCACAGCAGGTGTCAGCCAACTGACACGGAGGCCCCAGCAAGAGAATTTTGGAGAATAGTCTGGATGGAGGGACTTGGGAGGGTCCTGCTGGGCAGGGGGAATGGAAGGTGGAGAGGGATGGAAGCTAGCCCAAGCAGAAGAACTTCTCTGACTTGGCTGTTCAGCCTGAATTACCTCTGGATGCCTGCTGGGCTGTCCTAGCATGGAGGACAGCAGACAAGGATGTTTGGGGACTGGAATGCTGTCTTTGTCACATGGAGGATGAACCCAGGTACAAGGCAGAAATCACTTCAGCGCAATCGCTCACCCACAGTGAGCCAGGCTTTAGGTCCCGTGCTTGGAGAGAGTGCTGAGGAGCGAGACACAGATTCCAGGAACCTGCCCAAGTGGGAAGAGGCACAAGGCTTCCCAACCAACTTTCCTTCCACTTGGCAGTCCCCTGAAGCCCTCCCCACATTGTCTTATTGAATGCTTGAATGCTTGTGATCCCCCAGGAAGCAGGCAGAATCAGCCCTGCTCTTGGAAGGGTGGGGGATGGAGGCTGAGAGCGGGGTGTGACTGGCACATGGAGTCTCCTTGAGCCACTTTCCCTTGCAGGTAACAGACTGGGGCTTAAGCAGCACAGCCATTTAGAATTCCCAGCCTTCCCCAGAGCCCAGTTCTCAGCCCCCATGAAGTTCAAGATCTCTGCCCCCCCACCCCCCCGTCCCCCCGTTCAGGCCACTTCCAGAATCATCCTTTCTACTCAGCTGTCCCATGCCTGGAGTTTGCATTTGAGGACCCAAATTCTCTGGGACTCAAGGTCAGCCCGGGTGAGTGGTGATAAGGCCATAAGGAGAAACGCGGGGTGGCAGGAGACAGAGGATCTGAGCCCAGGACTGGGTGGGGAGAGAAGCCTGCCAGCTAGGAGGTGTTTTCCAGGGGTGCCTCTGCTCAAAGCCCCGGGCTTTCCTTACCCGCTGTCTTGGGTTCCCAGGGCTGCGGTGACAAATGGCTCCAAAATGAGTGACTTAAGAGAACAGACATTTATTCTCTCACAGTTCTGGAGGCTAGACGTCCGAAATCAAGTGTCCGCAGGGCCTTGCTCCTTCTGAAGGCTTAGAGAAGAAGCCTTTCCTGCTGTTTGCACCCTGGGTGGCTCCTGGCGATGCTCTGCCTTCCAGCTTTCCTCCGCTTGGAGCTGCGTGGCTGGATCCTGCCTCCATGTCACACAACCTCACACAGGTGGGTCTCCGTGTCTTGGTGTGTCTGTCTCCACACTTCCCTCTCCTTCCTTTTATACAAACACCTGCCACTGATTAGGGCCCATTCTCATCTCCACCTGATTACACCTGCAAAGACCCTCTCCCAAAGACGGTCATGTTCACACACCAGGGGTTAGGACTTGGACATATCTTTTCAGGGGACACAATTCAACCCACAAAAGGATTCAGAAGGTAATAAAGATATGGGACTGGCTCATGACTCCATAGGGCCAGTTCTCTGGAATTCTAGAAATTCAGAGAGGAGAAGAAAGCAGGTGTCAGTATAATAAGGTGGTTAAGTGTGGACTAGGGCATTGGACTGCCTGGGTTCAAGCCCTGACTCTCTTATTCCCTGGCTGTGTGCCCTTGGGGAAATCACTTAACCTCTCTGTGCCTCAGTGTGTCCCCTCTATAAAATGGGGCTATTCGAAGTGTTATTATGACAATTACATGAATGAACATTTGCAAAGCTTTTAAGATAGTATGGTATTTAGTAAGCATCCCATGAGTGTTAAAATAAGCATTAAGTGTCCCCTAGACCAACGTTACTGTTTCATAGGTGTGAACACTCAGACCCAGAAGGGGGAGATGACATCACCTAAGGTCACCCACTTGGGCCTGCTGGGGTACAGGATTGCCCTCAGGGGAGATTAAATCTCTTTCCCATTTCTTGTGCAGTTGGAGAAATCAGGTGGATGGTCCAGAGGGGCGGCAAGAGAGGAGGAGGTGGGTGTAGAGGGAAGTGGGGACCCCAGGGAGGACAGAAGCAGTTCCTCCTGTCCCCAAACACACACCTCTTTTCCCACCCAGCCCTCTGTTTGCAGGATTGGAAGCAATCGTGCAACTGTTTCTGCCCACACAGAGGAAAACAAGCCTCCGGAATGTGTAATCAACACAGTCTGGGTAAGAAGGGAAAGCAAGTCCTCCAGTGACACAAACTGGGGGCCCAGGGCAGGGCTGGCAGACAGATTGGGGAAAGTCCAGCTCGGGTAACGGGCATTGGGTTGGCTATTTCCCCGGAACCCCCTGGGAATGGTGGCCAGGCTGCGCACACAGAGCATGGGAGAGGGCCCCTGTCTCAGGCTTAATTCCTGTGGCTATGTATGGCTGTGGGGTGCAAAGGGGACCAGGTCCCAGCTTTGGAGGCAGTGGGCTGACATGGGGTGCATTCTTGGCAACAGACTCATGACCTCCCTTCCTTCCTTTACCTCCCGTTCCAGCCCCTCATCTGCTGCGGGAAATAGTGAAATCGTCCCAGATCGTCACTGCTCCTATATCCATGCATGCTCTGTGCCCTGTGATTAGGCAGCTTTTCCTCTAAAAAGGTGGATAGAGCCCCCGCCCCTTCACCTTGGCTTCGGCCCCATGACAACCAATGGGATGGTGGACGGTCTGACGTAACTAAAGACTTGCGAAGTGCTCGCCTGATTGGCCTTGCTCTCTTGTGCCTCTGCCTTGGTCGCTGTGAGAACAGACCCAGATTGATGCACTGGTGCCAGGAGGGGGAGGAGGAGGAGGGACACACGGAGCAGGACCAAACCACCCCAGTCAAGCCCAGCCGAGATCAGCCAACTCTTAGCTGATCTAGAATAAGTGTTGTTGTAAGCCACTGGGATTGCAGGGGTTTGTTTAGCAGACTTTTCTGGCAATAGCTAAGTGATAAGCCACCTCTTGTAGATTTCAGCTTCCTGATGTCTTCTGAGCACATGCCTCCTTTCCACCCCCTGCCTCAGTTCCAGCCTCCTAATGGCTTCCTATCCCCATGCCACAGCCAGCTCTCTGTAATACCCGATGATGCTGGTCCCTACTTACTACCCCTTTCCCAGCCCAGCCTAAACCTTTTCAATGTTCCTCCATGGCTTTCAGTAAAAAGTCCCCTTCTTAGCTTAGCATTCAAGGCCCTTTATGATATTGCCCCTGCCCTCTCTCTGGCCCTGCTCCTGCCCAGTCCCCCGTATGGACCCTTCCCCCAGCCACAGAGAACTACTTGTGGTTTCTTGCATGTCGTGTGGTTTTGAACCTCTGGCGTTGAACCAACCATTAATCCCTTTGGCGCATGAAGACGCCCTTCCCCGTTCCTGTTTAGCTATCTTCCACTTGCCCCGCAAAGCTGAAGCACCAGCTCCTTGAGGAAGCTAACCGTCCCGGCTAGACCACCTGACCAAGGAGCTGTAGTATCCTGTGCTTAGTGCAGAGCCCAGCATACAGTAGGTGCTCAACTAATATGATGTTGGATGAATAAGTGAGTGAGGGCATGGACTAATGAGTCTCTCCCAAGGGCAGTCTCATGCTAACATACCTGTATTTACAGTGTCGAATGTGAGCCTGTTGCATGCAGGGCTTCATGAATATTTGTTGAATAAGTGAATGAATGGACATGACTGCATCCCTCAGTGTCCCAAAGAGTTATGGCAAGCTGCTCCTCTCCTCCCCAGAGAAGGTGGCAGTGGGGGGGTGGGGTGGTGGGGGGCTTGGCTTTGGGCATAGCGGGATGAAGGGGGGAGGAGCCTTGAGGGGCAGTGGGAGCCATCTGCTCTGAGTCCAAGCAAGAGATGTTGCATTGTCTGCAGAGAGCTAAAAACCATCAGATAGACTCTAATCAGTCTGTTTTATCACTGTGCAATGCTAAGTTAGAACGTCAGTGATCAAATCATCCTCCCCACTGGGCAAACCACTCCTGCCACCTGCCTTGACGTCTTGCTGCAGGGAGGACGTCCTCCTTCTGTCTCTGATGCTCACCACCCCCACAAGAGTCTGCACCCCCCCCCCCCCAGGACATCCTTAGAGAGATAGGGCAACTCAGTCTCTGGGGAAAGGGACACTGGCAACCACAGTGAGCCCAGCCTGGGTTATAAAGGTGGCTTGCAGTTCAGGTTACATGCCAGGAAGCTACTGGCAGGGCCATGGGGCACATGGCTAAAAGGGGACAAAGGCAGGATTTTCACCCAGGTCTATGTGCATCCAGAGCTTGTCATCTCCACTCCTTCCAGGTCCTGTCTCCAGCACGCCCTCGAGCTTGGTCCCCTCCTGCTCACGCTGCCACCCTTGGGCTTTGGCTGAAGACAGTACCGGTCAGCCCAGGGGTTGCCCTCATCACCTTCGGCAGCACGAGCCTCAGGAAAGAGGTCGGCCCTGGCCTCGGGCACCAGTCTTCCCCCAGCCACTCAGCGCTCACCTACATAAGGACACCTGACACTGGTCTCCTGGGGATTGAACCCTGAGTCAGAAGACTGGCCGTGAGCCTGGTCCTATCACTTGCTATTTGTGGGGACCACTTCCCCTTTCTGAGGCTTGATGCTCTTATCTCTGGAGTGGCCATCCTGCTGTCCATGCTGCTGTGCAACCAGCTGCCGGATGCTCTCTCCAGCTCTGCTGCCCCCACCATTCCAAATCCACCCCAGCCCCCTCCAGGGTGACTGCCACAGCCTCCGGGCCCTTGCTTCCCTTCGGTCCCCTGCGGTCGGTTCTCCATGCAGCTGCCAGAGTGAACTCTGCAGAGCATCAAACCCGATCTCGTGACACCCTGATTAAGTCCGCCAACACTTCCCGTCACTCTCGGGGATAAAGACACAATTCCTCTGTACCTCGGCCAACAAGGACCACCCGCAGATCTGGTCCCTGCTGACTTTTTCCACTTCGTTTCCACTCTGCACCCTCCAGAGGCACTGAATTCCTGCACACCCTCATGGTGTCCAGGCTACCTTCTGACTCAGAGCTCTTCCCTTTCTCCGTTTTTCCCTGCTCTCTTAATGAACACCTCTACTTCATCAGATGTCAGCTCAAGGATCACTTCCTCGTGGGATGCTTGAGGTCAAATTCGCCAGTTCATGCTCTCCTTGCCCTGAGTACCTGTCCTTTGTAGCCTTTAAGACATTTGCAACTGAACATCTCCCCATGGGATCACGTGTGCATATCTTTCTCCCCCACTGCAATGACAGCTACAGGAAGGCTAATACCTCATCTCCTTTGGCAGCCGTATATGCCACACCCAGCGTGGTGCCTGGCCCGGGGTAGGCACTCAGTAAATATTTTTTGAAACAAACGAATAAGTGAAACGGAATGAAACCCTTCATGGAAGAGACCTTGATCAAAAATATAAACCCTGGGGCGCCTGGGTGGCTCAGTTGGTTGAGCGACTGCCTTCGGCTCAGGTCATGATCCTGGAGTCCCTGGATCGAGTCCCACATCAGGCTCCCTGCTCGGCGGGGAGTCTGCTTCTCCCTCTGACCCTCCCCCCTCTCACGTGCTCTCTCTCTCTCTCTCATTCTCTCTCTCAAATAAATAAATAAAATCTTTAAAAAAATATATATAAACCCTGGGTACCCATTTGGAATTATTATTATACCCATTTTACAGATGGGGAAACGGATGATCACAAGAGTGAAGGGACTTACCCAAGTCTCCTGGCGTCGTGGCACAGCCAGGGCCTGAGCCTGGACATGGATGCTGGCACCCGGAGGGGCTCGGTCCCTGCTTGTTGAGCTGAAGCGTGTTCTGCCTCCACCTCCAGGGCATGTCCCCTGCACCCTGCTGCCTCTCCAGAAGCAGGGCTGCCTGGGGCTTGCAGATGGCTGCTGGCAGAGGTCAATGCCGGCGGGAGACAGCTGCTCTGCCGTCAGGTACCTGTTCCTTATTCATGCTCTGTTAGCCTACGTGGTGCCTCGGTACAAACAAACAGGCAGCCACAGCTCCTGGCTTCAAAGCCGTCCTGGCGGCAGGAGCACAGCCGCACCCGGCCAGGGGTCCAGCATGGCTCAGTGCCGCAGGGACAGGCGGGCGGCGGGACAGACGTGGGCGGCTCAGAACAGGTGGCTGCTCAACAGCAACGGGAAGGAGGCGAGGAGGGACCGCTCAGGGGACAAAGAAAGGCCGAATCTCTGAAGCTATCACTCTCGTACTGTGCCCTTCGGCTTTTGAAACATAGACTCATCACAAAGAAGGATGGGAGGAGAGCAAAAGAGCACACATTGCTTCAAGTGTGGACTGGAGCGCTGCCTACGTTTCTTGTCCTCTCGTCTCTTCACGCTTTTTCCCGGGAGAAGAGGAGAATGCATTTCAAGTCCCTGCAAATCTGCAGGTCAGCCTGGGACACTTTGTGCTTTGAGGACCTACAATGAGTCTGGCACTGTGCCAGGTGCTTTCACGCTTGCACGCACACACACACACACACATACACACACGTGTACACACACACACACACACTGTTTCACATAATTCTCAACACAGCTCTGGGAAGCTTTTTCTGTTGTTGTTTGGTTTGTTTCAGTTCGACAAATATTCGAGTGTCTCCTCTGCTAACCTCGGGGCCACAGTGGTGAGCAAGGACACTGCCCCTGCCATCATGCATCCTACATTCTACAGTCAGGAGAACATTCAAGGTTTGAGAAATGCCTCAGAGGGGACAATCTCAGTGACATGGCACAGAGCTACCAGGGTGAGGGGTGCGATGTCAGATCTGGAAGGCAGGGGAAGCTTCTCTGAGGTGACATCTGAGCTGAAGCAGGTGAGGAGGGATCCAGGTGCTCAGAGAACGGGGTGGGGGAGGAGCAGAGGTGCAGCAGGTGCAAAGCGTGGGAGGGGTGCCGTGGGCCCCGGGAAGAGAAGGGGACCAGGCTGACTGGAGCAAAGTAAGAGTGGCCCACGCGGGGGGCGGGGGGTGCAGTGGGGCGACAGGAGCAGTGCTCGTCCCTGTGGAGCGGGAATTTTACTCTGAGAGCAATGACAATCCCTGCAAGATGATAAACTGGATGGAATAGGTCTTTGTTTACATTTGATGAGGTCTTCCTAGCCACTGTGTAGGGAATGGATTCGAGTGTGGTGAGCCGGGAGAAGGTCAAGGGGGAAGCTATCACGGAAAGAGAAGTAACAGAGGGTGGTGGTGGCGGCTTGGGCAGAGAGTACAGGAAAGAGAAGAACCGAGGGTACTTTCTAGGTTATGGGTTTGTGCAATGAGATGGGTGATGGTGCCCTTCATGGAGGTAGGGAAGGTGGGGAGGACCAGGTCGGAGGCAGCGTGGGTGGGAATCTAGAAATCTATGTTGAACATAATGAGTTTATGGCAAATCGGGTATCCGGGGGGGGTTCATAGTTGGATATATGAGTTTAGAGCTCAGATGACACTGAGCAGAAGACAACACTTGGGAGTCATTAAGCTCTAGATGGTAATTAGCACCGTGCAATAGGACCCTCTGTGGGCTGAGAGTTGGCTGAGCGTCCGTTGTCAGGCCCATGACAGCGGTGACCATGTCTGTCATTGTCACTGCCCTATGACTCCAGCACCTACAATCCAACGCATAGTAAGCATTTGTTAAGTCATTATTGAAGACGGAAAGATGAAGATGCAAAGAAATCCAAGGTCCTGATCTCTTTCTTCAAGGAGCTTAGGTTACTCAGGGCTGCCCGGAAGCAAAGGCAGCTTCACATGCATAGAACAATAGCCACAGAGACAGTTTGGAATCTGGGACCGTTCCGATGAGCCAGGGATGACATTTAACTTAGCCTCTGAGTCTGCTTTCATGTGTGGTCCAAATGAATAGGCTAAGCACAACTTGTAAGGAAGACGGATGAAGAGCTCGAGAACAGGTCTTTGCACGCCCTTTGGAAGTATCTGTTCTATGCTCCATACCGGATACACGTTTAGCAGGTTGACGCACCCCTTGCCTTTGCCTTTCTGTAGGCTGTTGGGAGTGTCTTTGCTACTGTGCTAGTCTATTGCATTCTGGCCCTTTCCTTTGGAGACGTCCTCACTGTCCTCCCCCCAAACATCCCTCCCCACCACCCACAAAACAACAAGCTTTGCAAGGGTAGGGGGCTTGCTCTGATTTGTCTTTGAAATTCCAGAGGCTTCCTGGGTGCTGGGCCTGCGACAGTTAGTGAACAACCAATGTCCCTGATCGATAATAGAAGCTCGATGGGTTTATTGAATAAATGAATTCTTCGCTATTTGGTGAAGCAAATTCTCTAAGGATGTCTCTTAGGTAAGTAAGTCTCTTAACCTATCTGGGCCTCAGTTTCTCCCAAACACAGCCTAGAAAGGAGCTGCAGTGCCTGGCTTCTTGCTTGCTATAGCATATATGAACTCATACATGTTCATTCGGGTGGCGTAGTGCTCCTGGCTGGGCTGAAGCTAATGCAGGCCACTGATGTAGCCACCAGCTCTGCTTGCGTCAGGGAAACTGAGTCCAGGAAGACTCGGGTGCCAGCGCCCAGGCCCAGAGGGGGAAAGATTTGTAAAGTGTGGTCTGGAGCACTTCTTGGTTGAGAAAGGAATTGAGATGAAGAGTGTGGGTTATTCTTATAATACAAAATAAACGAGCTATCTATCCGTGGTTAGTCCATCAGCAGAAATAGCTGATTCTCCCTCCAAAATATCTCTTCTATCCATTCCCCTGCCCCCAGAGGCCCCCATCCCCAGACTCTGCAGCAGCCTCCAACAGCTCTGCTTTCCTCTTGCTTCACCCCACAGCGTGACTTTTAAAAACATAAATTAAACCACCTCCCTGCCCTGCTTAAAACACTTTGGGAGTTATATCATGCTCCAAGTCTGAACTCCTCCCTTGGTCTTGGATGACCCGTCCCAGGGCCGAGTCTCCCTCTCCAGCCTGTGTTCCAGCTACTTCCCCTCCTCTCAGTTCCTCAAGCCCGGCCCCCCAGGGCCCCCCCGCCCCCGCCACACTGCTCCCTACCCAGGGAGTGCCCAGCCCCTCACTTTCGGCAGAATCCACTTAGACTCTCACTAGAAATGTCACCTCCTCAGAGAGGTCCTCCCTGACTACCGATTCCCAAGGCACACCCTCCTCTTAGTTTATCTTAAACGAACAGCATCCTGTTTATTTCCTTAGTAGCTCTTCCCACAACCTGAAATTTCTCTGTTCATTTGTGTGTTTGTCATCCCCCCCTCCCCCCACCCCGCCCCCCAGACCACAAGCTCCTCAGAGAATGAATACCACCTCACATCTGTTCCCCAGGGCATCTCCAGAACTGAGCACAGCACCTGGCATACAGCAGGTGTTCAATAAATAGTCCTTACATGCACGAACACTGCCTGTTTTGCGTGGACCCCAGCATGGCTCTGACACAGTGAAGATGGAGGGGGAAAGGGGTTATTTGGGGATCATGAGGCTTCAGCCTGGGGAGCACCAGACGATAGCACCCTGGCATAAGTCGCAGCTGGTGCCCCCCAAACTTGCACCCGGCCCTCTCAGGGCCTAGCATGTGGCTTAGCATGCACGTGTTCGAAGGTGTGTGGCGGACAGCTTCTTCCCCTGGGGACTTCTAACAACACTTAAAGGGACTTTGTAGGGTTCTGAGCTTCTACCCAGGTCGTGGAGCCCCGGAGCCTGTGGGTTTATGTATTCACGGTAGGACACTTGCTCGTGGTTGCTCACCTTCGCTGTGGCCCTTTGCTTTCAGCGGTGACTGAAACTGCATTCGGATTTAGTTAGAGCCCTGCTGCCAGTCTCATAATCCTCACACCTCCTTGGGGCAGTCGGACTCAGCCACATTCCAAGAGTTGGCTCTGATGGAAGCCAAGGGCCTCCTTAAAGCTACATGACTTAGTTCTGGGGAAAACGCAGGAACAGGACCAGCTCTCACAACTTATTCTTTGTCCCCCCTACTCTGCAGACATTCCATGGCAGGTGTCACCTGAGCAAAAAGCATAAACTTACCTGGCTTCTGGTGGAGGGTTTCTGGCCTGGGTGAGCGTTCATTTTCAAGGTGTAAAAGGGGTGGAAGGTGCCCAAGAACCAAGGGATGCCCATTCACTTACTTACCCCCTGGATGCCCAGACATCCCCAAGGCGAGCACTTGTCCACTCCAGTTCCTAAAGCCCTGCTATGGAATCAGAGGGAACAGCCCACATCGGCAGAGATGCTCAGAGTCCAGCCAGGACCATGGTCCAAGCAAACGCAATCATGCGACTCTCCTCCTTATCAAGGAGCATCTCTGTTTGGGGAGGGAAGGAGTTAGGGGAGAGGCCAGGGCTCGTGGCTGGCAGGCGAAGGTGGCCACGGACGGTGGTCTTCTGCAGCATGTGCTAGCTGCGACTTCCGTATCTTCTCAGTCGCATTTGTGAGAATGTATGAACTCATTCCCTGACGGACTTGGAGCAAATGACCTGAGCTTTCTGGACCTGGAAAGCCTCCTCTGAGAGTGGGGACAATGATACCCGCCTCACAGGTGGTTGTGGAGACAGACGAGACCAGGTAGGTCAAGGACTTGGCACGGGTTGAGCTGCCCCTGACCCTGACTTGGACTCTGCTCTTATAGCAGAACCAAAACGTTGGCAGGTCACTCTCAACAGGCTGCCAATCCAATTTATTAAGTATCCACCTAGGAACATATCACACATCTCAATGGCGCCTTCTTGACATCATCTGCCACACGGCTGATAAAAACAGCTATGATTTCGTGTGTACTGTGCATGTTCCAAGAACTTTTTACTTGTCAACAGATCTGGCTCTCACAAGAGCCGTGCAAAGTAAGTTTTTATTATGACCCCCTGTTACCCGAAAGGGTACATGCACCCCGATGTTTATAGCAGCAATGTCCACAATAGCCAAACTGTGGAAAGAGCCAAGATGTCCATCGACAGATGAATGGATAAAGAAGATGTGGTATATACACACAATGGAATATTATGCAGCCATCAAAAGGAATGAGATCTTGCCATTTGCAATGACGTGGATGGAACTGGAGGGTATTATGCTGAGCGAAATAAGTCAAACAGAGAAAGACATGTATCACATGACCTCACTGATATGAGGAATTCTTAATCTCAGGAAACAAACTGAGGGTTGCTGGAGTGGGGGGGGTGGGGTGGGAGGGATGGGGTGACTGGGTGATGGACACTGGGGAGGGTATGTGCTCTGGTAAGCGCTGTGAATTGTGCAAGACTGTTGAATCTCAGATCTGCACCTCTGAAACAAATAATGCAATATATGTTAAGAAAGAAAAAAAGAAGAAGAAGAATGTAGCAGGAGGGGAAGAATGAAGGGGGGGAAATCGGAGGGGGAGAAGAACCATGAGAGACGATGGACTCTGAAAAACAAACTGAGGGTTCTAGAGGGGAGGGGGGGGGGGAGAGGGGTTAGCCTGGTGATGGGTATTGAGGAGGGCACGTTCTGCATGGAGCACTGGGTGTTATGCACAAACAATGAATCATGGAACACTATATCTAAAACTAATGATGTAATGTATGGGGATTAACATAACAATAAAAAAATTTTAAAAATAAAAATAAAATTAAATTAAATTAAATAAAAAAAAGCTATTATGACCCCCTGTTTGTAAAAGAGGACACTGGACTCAGGTAAAGGGAATTAGAAGGCACAACCAAGATTTGAACCCAGGATACCTCCCCATCCCTCTGCATCATGCCCATCTCCCACCTGCACGGGAGCTTTCTATGACCTCCTTAATCTTGATTCCCCATCCCCACCAAGGAAACTCGCCCCCGTGGGGACAGTCACTGTTGACATGCAGACAGGCCTATGGATAGGACTGATTGGCCTGTGGTTCCCCTCGGCTCTCAGACGCAATGGCGTGCAAGGACACATTCCCAGCAAGGTTCAAGCTGGTTTTTCTCCCTCAAAGATTTTGTCCCTGTAAGGTTGGACCCCAGGCCCCGTCTCCAGAGAATGGAGGAGCCTGATGTGGCATCCCCGGGAGCAGTCTGGGCCCTCCCAGGAGCTAGGCTGTTGCCATGGCATCCACCTTAGCTCCTCTGAGGCTGGGCCCAGCCGGCGTGGTCCAGATAAGCATCAGATCATGCCGGGCTGGTGGCGACGTTGCCAAGGGAATGCCGGCCTTCGAGATGCTCCGGCGCTGTGAATACTGATGAGGAGCCACAGGGACGCAGGGACAGATGTTCAGAAGGACATCTCCCTCCTAGGGGCTGCTCCTCTTCTCCCCAAAAGTCCCTGCCTGTTAATGCCTTCCAAAGTGCCTAGTGCCGTGCCTGGCAGATGGCAGACGCTCATTCATTCACTCAAGCAGTTTATTGAGCACACCTACATGCCAAGCACTGGGGAGGTAGGGAGAGAGTGAAAACACACACAGGACTGACCCTTGTGGAGCTTAGTGGAAGAGGGGGCTGCTAATTAATGTGACAAATGCCACCAACAGAGCTCTATGGAGCTTGCCTGACATGGGGAATTTGACCCAGTCAGGGAGGTTGGAAGTCTACTTGAGTTGAGATCCAAATGCGTAGGTGTTCATTAGAGGAGGAGGAGGAGGGAGAGCAAAGGCAGAGGGAACTGCATGTGCAAAGCCTGTGTGGTAGGGAGGGACGAAAGAGGATGAGGGCCAGACCTTGCAGGGTCTTGCAGACTGCGCTGAGGAATCTGGCTTTAATCTCAAGGGTGGCAGGAAGCCATCAGAAAGCTTTTTTGTTTCTTAAGATTTTTTTATTTATTTGACAGAGAGAGGCACAGCGAGAGAGGGAACACAAGCAGGGGGTGTGGGAGAGGGAGAAGCAGGCTTCCCATGGAGCAGGGACCCTGATGCGGGGCTCGATCCCAGGACCCTGGGATCATGACCTCAGCCGAAGGCAGACGCTTAATGACTGAGCCACCCAGGTGTCCCGCCATCAGAAAGCTTTACAGCAGGGGCTGATGTGGATCAGATCTGATTTGACACTGTCAGGTGGGTTCCGGGTGAAGATTTGGAGGGAAGGCCCTGAGTGGCTATGGAAAGATCAGAGCTGATGGGAAAAGTGCTCCATCAGTATTCTGAATTCAGAACTCCATTCAGAACTCCAAGTCCAATCACGTTCTCTCCATGGACCACATGGTGGTTCTCTGTCTCCCTTCCTTTGGGCTGAAATGCGGGGCTCTCATCACAGGTCCGGCAGCGCCCTCTCTCTGAGCAGGGTGCGGATGGAGGTGTCATTGGGCAAGCCCCCCGCCCCAGGGCTCATTGCACCTGGGAAAGGAAGGACTCGAAAAACAATGCAACTAAAGAAAGGTAAACCTCTTATTCTCCCTGTATCTGCTCCTTGCTCCAGGTCCCTCTGTCTCGGCAATGATATTATTACTGGGTGTTTGTATGTTATAAACACTGACACGTTATGTTAATGGTACGTATAACTAATGTTATTACATATGGATGTTACGTATACACAACACTAACATATTTACTGCACACGTATATGTGTCAGGCTCTATGCAAACTGCTTAGCTAGCATCAGCTCCACAAATACTTTACAGGAAGCCTGCAAGGGAGATGCCATTATGTCCCTTGCTATAGAGAGGAAACAGAGCCAAACCCTCACCTACAACAGGAGAGGCAGAACGGGGCTGGCCCCCAAGCCCACAGTCCCTTCCTCTATAGACTATGCCTTGCACGTGTACAAGGAATGGTTTACCCTGGGTCTCAAGGCCCTTAAGGGCTCAATTACTTCCATGGTCTTCATAGTTTTCCCCAGAGCCTGAGCCTCACTGGTCCCCCAGCCCAGGGTCTTCACATGCTTCTGCAATTGTCTGGCAGAAAGGAAACAATTATCAGTTCAGCTCACTGTACTTCATAGATTCATCCATCCATCCATCCAAGAAACATTTATTAGCACCTACTGTGTGCCATGCCCTACTATGTTTGGGAACTACACGGATCAAAAAGGCACAATCCTCCAAGAACCCACAGGCCCATGCTGTTTTCTGCCCACCAAATCGATTGGTGACAATACAGAGACCACTTAGAAAATCTGATTTCTGGAATCTGGTGACTTGTCACAGTTGACAGCCTGAAAGCATGTCCAGAAAGTCCTTATTTTTCCAGCTCCGGTAAGGGCTGGGCAGATGCTGCCGATCTATGGGAAAAGAAATCAGCTCAACAGTTGCTCGTCCCTCACGAGCATCCACAATCAGGTAACGTCTTGCAGAGTCTGGGCCGTGTCGTCATGGTTGGATTTCCCCTGGCCCAGGCAGCTTGCTGGGATCTTTCTAGAGGCAGATTGTCCCGGCTTCTCTGCCGGCATCTGCTCAGGAGGCATCTCTCACCATCTTGCCCTTCCTGCTGACACTTCCGCCGGTGGGGATGTCTGTAAGGCAGGCTCTACCTTCCTGAAGGAGCTACTGTAACAGCTGGTGTGTATTCTTTGCCTTCTGTAGCCCGGGGTCCTCGAAGGCCGCGTCGCCACTCCCCAACGTGATCCTGAAATGGATGGGGCATCATCCCCACTTTACAGCTGAAAACATGGAGGCTCGTGGAAGGAGGGCAGCTTGCCCAAGATCAGCCAGACAGACAGTGGAGTGCTGGGTGGGAGCCCAGGTGCCCCCGATGCAAACCTGCATTGACTGTTATGCAGCACATTGTTTCATAGCCGGGCAGCCCTGCCGGCGTGGTAAGCACTGGGCAAAATTGTGATGTCTCCTAAGTTTCTGATCCCTTTGTTTGTGGGGATTAAGGAGGTCTGAGGGCCTCAGGGATACCAGCAGACAGAGCGCTCGGCCAATACGAAGGTAGCGTCTAAACGTTTGGAAACTGGGATCCATTTGCCTAGGTAAGATAGTGGTTGGATTTCCAGACTGGCCCTCAAAATCCCATTTGACCCCCCTAAATACTCAGAGGATTAGTAGTAGCATTTCAACTACACTCCACTTATAACCTTGTCGCTGCAAGAAATTAGTTCCAAGATTTCACTCGTGACACCGGCAATATATCTCTCTCCTTTTTGCTGCCTCCTACCCCTCAAGCCACAGCCTCAGAGCACCTCCAAAAGGGCAGGCACGGGGGCTTAACTCCTTTAGAAGGCAGAGACCCCTTTGGACACTGGCAAACTCTCCTAAGATAGTACTTGACACACGGCAGGTTCTCAGTAGATTTTGCATCCCCCCCAAAAAAAAGAAAGAAAGAAAAAAGAAAATGGGTGGGGTTGGGGTGGGGAGGATGGCAGGCAGGAGGGAAAGTAAGAAGCCAGGAAGGAAAGATGATGTACAGACGGGAAGCAAGAGCTTTGTGCAGGTGTCTGAGGGGCTACGAGCAGATGCCGCAGGTAAACCAGCCAGACGGGCCCGTGCTATACTTGGCCTCCGCCTACACACTTTTGCTTCCGGCTGGCTGGCCTGTCTCAAAGATAAAGAGCTCTCTCCCAGGCAGGGAAGGCAGTCCTGGCTGCCCTCCGCAGGGACAGAGACACGGCTGCACGCCAGCCGCAGCCCCACCGGGCCCTGGCTGCCCATGCAGGGCTCAGGGGGCTGCCATTGTGCCTCACAAGCGACTCCTTCCCATCCTGGGTGTCCGTTTGCCCTTTCCTGATGGGAACGACTTTGTCTGGCAGACAGGCATCGCTGGGCGTTGCCATGGTGATGGCTATGATGTCACCAGGGAGTAAATCAAATCGCCAGCCTCACAGTTGAGCCCTTCTGCGTTGCGAGGTCCTTAGGAACAGGAGAGCCGAGGCAGGGGAGGCACAGGGTGGGTCTGTGGTGAGACGGTCTCCCACCCTGCAACACCCCCCCTCCCCGCTTTGTCTCCTGAGATTAGGCTCATTTGTTTATTCATTTATTTATACAAATGATTTTTGAGCTCCTGCTCTGTGCCAGAACCAAGCTAGGCGCTGGGGATGGAGTTTGGGATAAGAAGACAATGTGGTCCCTGGATGGTTGCACACCTCACAGTCTAGTGGGAGAGATGGTCACACAAGAAAGTACACAAGAACACATCATTTCCACTGTGGTTCATGCTAGGAAGGAAAGTGCCGGAGTGTATTAGTCTGCTTGGGCTGCCATAACAAAGTGCCACAGATTGGGTGGCTTAAACAACAAAAATTTATTTTGTCACAGTTCTGGAGACTAGACATCTAAGATTCAGGTACCAGCAGAGTTGGTTTCTTCTGACGGCTCTCCTTGGCTTGCGGATGGCTATCTTCTCCCTGGGTCCTCCCCGTGGTCTTCCCTCTGTGTGTGTGTCCTAATTTGCTCTTCTTATAAGAACAGCAATCATTGGATAGAGCCCACCCTAATGACCTCATTTTAACCCAGTCACGTCTTTAAAGACCCTCTCTACAAATACAGTCACATTGTGAGGTGCTGGGGGTTGGGACTTCAGTACCTGAATCTCAGCCCATCACAGGAAGTTAGAAAATGTATAAGAGGGGATCCAAGGTCACAGGGTGGAAGAGGGGCAAGGTCGAACTCCCTAAAGAAATGGCACTTCCACAGGGCCTTGGAGAACTAGAAGGTTTCCAGGAGGGCAGGTGGGGGAAGACAAAGACGAGCTTCTAGGTGCAGGAAACAGAGGTGGAAAGGCCAAGAGTATGGGGCTCCTGCGTGGCTCAGTCAGTTAAGTCTCTGACTCTTGGTTTCAGCTCAGGTCTTGATCTCATGGGTCCTGAAATGGAGCCCCACATAAGGCTCTGGGCTCTAGGCTCAGCAGGGAGTCTGCTTGAAATATCCTCTCCCTCTGCCCCCGCCCTGTGCACTCTCTCTCTTCCCTCCCCCCCGCCAAATAAGTAAGTAAATCTTAAAAAAGAAAAGAAAAGAAAGGCCAAGAGTGGGCAAGTATCCTGGTGAGTTCAAGGAGTTAGAAGACCAGTGTGGCTGCAGTAGAGGGAGTCGGGGTGGATGGTGTGGGAGGTAGGAGGTCACACAGATCACACAGCACTTTGCAGACCACAGGAGGAACCTGGACTTTATCCTATGAGCAGTGGGAAGCCATCAATGGGTTTCAAACAGAGGAGCAACTTGATCAGGATGTTCTTTTAGAAGATATGTCTTCCAGAGTTTTCGGGAGGATGCCCATTATAGAGGCTATCATAGTAGCCCAGATGTGGTAGCTTGTATTATTTGCCTTCGATTTTTCCTCCCTTCCTGGCCCTTGGCTAGCTTCCCTTTTATGGGAGGAATAATATTTTTCTGCCTCATCATCTTTGGGCTTAACTGCATGGCTTGCTTTAATAGAATATGAGTGGGTGTAACACAAGCAGGGGCTTTTACTTGCCAAGTTTGGCTTACATTCTCTTGCATCTGCTACCTGTCATGAGAACCTGCCCCGGCTAGTTGCTGCTCCATGGAGAATGAGGAGACCTACAGAGAAGACCAGAACCTGACCTGTAGCCCGAGCAAGTACTGTGCCAAATGACTCATAAGCCTATCATCGAGAAAAATGAATGTTTGTTGTGGCCAAACGCTGAAATGGGGGGTTGTTTTTTATACAGCATTATTATAGCAAAAACTGGCTAATATACTAAGCAAGAGATGAGGTTGGATTGAATTAAGGTGATGACAATGGGACTGGAGAGAAGTGGGCAGATTCAAGGTATATTTTGTAGTTGTCAACATACAGGTGGCAATGAGTTCCTGGGTTAGATCCACTAGGAATAGAGTTCGGAATGAAGAGAGAGAGTAGGGATAACTCTTGAAATTTCCCACCAACAAATGAGTAGTGCATCAGTCTGCTGCAGAACACCCCAGACTGGGCGGTTTAAGCCACAGAAATGTTATTTTCTCACAGTTCTGGAGGCTGGAAGACCAAGATCAAGGTAGCTGCAGGGCTGGTTTCTGGTGAGACCTCTCTCCCTGGCTTGCAGAGGGCTGCCTGCCGGCAGTGTCCTCACATGGCGTTTCCTCTTAGAAGGACACCAGTCCTATTGAATTCAGGCCCCACCCTTACGATTTAACCTTAATTATCTCCTTGAAGGCCCTATCTCCAAACATAGTCACAATGGGGGTTAGGGCTTCAACAAACACATTTTGAGGGGGCACAATTCAATCCGTAACAGGTAGCATCTCCTAAGCGCCAGGTACCCGGTACAAAACCAAAGCTGCAAGGCCTCTGAAGCTTTAGATGGGAAAGTCACACAACATCGCATCCAGCAAGGCAGAGGGCCGGCTCAGATTCAAGGGGGCAGGAGAAATAGATCCTTGATGGGAGGAGGGGCAAAGCCAATATCTGCAGAAGGGCACACAGGAGGGAGGGATCGTGGGCCCATCTTTGAAAGCGAGCATCACAGAGGGAGGCTTCAAGGATGAGTGAGTAGGAAACTTCAGAATTGCCCCTGGTCCTCTGGTCACCACCAAGGGACTTGACAGTTACCTGGAGGCAGAATCACTTGGAGGCCAAGACACTCCCAGGAGAGTTTCCTATCTCCCTTCCTTCAGTCTAGCTAGGTATTTGAGGACATCCATGTGGGAACCCACCTCATTTGACAGCTCCGATAGGGACCTAGAATTGCCTGGAGTGTTAAAATGATGGACCCCTCAGTATCCTCTAAAGGCCACGTGGCAGATGACATTGGATTCCTATGGTTTGCCTCCTTTTTAGGATCACGAAGCTCTGGTGCTGCTTTTGTGAGCATTCCCCTCCTTCACCATGGGCAGGATTTGTCAATCAAGATGTCCTGCCCATCACCTGGCCAAGAGGTGAACACAGAACTCAGGATGCTTTGGAACTCAAGTCTACAGGGAAGTCACCTGAAGACAGTGTCGGGGTGAACATGACTCACCCACAAGGCCCTGGCTTATGCTTTAGCTCCTGCTGCCTGAATCCTTGCTCTCTTGTTCTTTTTGAGGTCTGATTTATTTTGTTTTCAGTTTTTCCTCTGATCTGTAAGCTTCCCCAAATCTTCCCAATAAATTTCTTTTTTGCTGAAGGGAGTCCGTATGGGTTCCTGTTCCACGCAATCAAAGGTCCCTAACCTCAGTCTTGTCTGCAGAAATCTGGCATGGTGCTACTTTCCACGGTGGCATAAAGAAGCTCTGGCTCAGAAAGGGGAGTGGTGTAAAGGGGCATCCAACAGTCCTGCGGGGAGTGGGAGGTTCACCCTGCTAGGAGGCATTGCTTGACTTTCTCCCTTGCGATATCTTGATTACATGGGGGTAAGACAGACTTCCCAGCTTGCTCTGAATTTCTTGTCTGTCCATTCTGCGTTGCCCTCAGAGGCCACTGGCATAGGGGGAAGGTTCCTGGACCTTGTATGACAGCATTAAATGCTGGAAAGAAACAGAGCTTTGAGCAACGGGAGAGCCACTGGCGGCCCTCCTGACGGTCACTCTGGCCCAAAGCCACTGCCGGGGACTCAGGGAAGTGTTGGCGAAGAGGGAATTGGGTGGCTGTTTTTCAGGGCAATGAGGAGAGGGAGCATCAGTAACCAGGAGTCCCAGGTTCCCCAGTTTGCTGGCTGTGCGACCTTGGGTCAGTTTCCTCATTTGTCAAATTGAGAGAAACAATAACCCTACCGCCTAGAGGTTGGTGGGGGGACGCATTAAGTGCACACCAGTCAGAGTTTTCTGGATCCGCATCCCAGAGTTTTCTGGATCCATCTATCACTGGTGGAGCATTATGTAATTTCAATTGCTGCACAAATAAGCACACTTTATTTAATAGTGTGCGTTTATTTCCATGGACATCAACATGAATAATGAGCATCCTATGACTGCAATTTTGCGGATATTATTCTTCAGGAAGAGGCCAAGTTGAAAGTTAATCACTTTAAAGAAAAGTATTAAGTAAATAACAGGACAGGTGGCAAAAGGATGTGGCAATCAGCTTTGGGCATGGTGCTTACAGAGGGGGTATCAGGAAGATGCACGTGGCTGGTGAGAGAGAGTGGGGCAGCAGGAAGCAAGGCCTGGCTGGATCTGGGTCCTCTGAGGTCAGAGATTGGAGATCCCTGTGAAATATTCTGCCTCTGGCAATGGTGAAAGGGTGTCTGAAGCCGCACTGAACGGGGCCTTCTGGACTGGACTTCTGTCCACCTCCTGATGCCATAGGGTGGTCCCTACTGTGTCTCAGGAGACAAGCTCTCGTCCTCTGCCCCCAGGACAAGCCACACTGTGGCTTCAGGGACAGAGGAAGGTAGCCTCCATCTGTTCTCCTTGTGCCTCTGAGCTGATTCCCTCTCTCTAATGGGGCATAGACAGGAACCATGGGCTTTGGGATCAGTCAGGGATGGGTTCAAATCCTGGCTCAGCCATTCCCTGGCTCTGAGGCGCTGGTAAGTCTTCTTCAGCTCTCAGCCTCAGCTTTCTTATCTGTAAAATGGGTGGCCATAGGAATTTTTGGAAAATGTGTACCCCACTTAATTCCCAAAAAGACTTGGTATGGCAGCTGATAGGGAGCAAGCAGAATGGCCTGGTGAGCTCCTACAGCTGCTGAAGGGATGAGGTGAGGCACCCCGGGAGGGCACCCAGCACAGGGCTCTATAAACATGCGCTTCCTTCCACTGCTAATACAAGGCCTCAGTTTGTCCATCAGTGGGAGGGAGGGGCTGTGGGAAGCCTAGGCAGCACCCTCCCCGCGGTTTCTCCCAGCTCAAACCCACCTTCTTCTCTGTGCTAGGCTTTGTTCTGCTGTGAACAAAACTGGGAAGCAGGATCGGTGTCGTGTGTCTTCCCTTCCCTGCTCACTCCCATCCATCTCAGGGCAGGGGGGCTAGAAACAGAGACACCTGTCTTAGACCCCCAACTCAGCCACGAACCAGCCTGATGACCTCATCTAAGTTCCTTAGTCTCTACGTGCCTCCATTTCCTCATCTACAAAATGGGAATAAAAATTACAACTCTTATGCCTCATCAGTAAGATGAGGGATGTGAAAGGTGCCGGAGGGTTCCCAGCATATAGCGGGTCCTGTCCTTTCCCTTCCTGGCAGAAACGCAACGTGTCATGTTCCAAAATTATTATTCTACAACCTCACTTGACCCTCAGTGACAATTCCAGGTCCTTCTCCCCCTCCCTCTATCCCTCGCTCTCACTCTTGCTCGCTCTGGCCTCTCTCTCCCCTCCCTCCCTCTGCCCCCCGCTGTGGATCCTGCTGGAGGTGAATGAAGACAGGAAACCACTGTGTCTGTGTGTCCAGGGCTCTTGGATGACGGTGGAACTGGGGCAAGGGGCAGCTGGCTCAGTGAGAGCAACCTGGGCGGAGGGCCTTGGCATGGCGAGTGAATGCAATTAGTACTGATGAGGCCCAGGGATCCCTCTCCGTATGGGCCTGTGAACTCGGCCATTGCGCTCCTGTCAGTGAACACTGATGAGGAATGTTTGAGCAGGGTGCTGCCCCAAGGCGGGTGAGCAGGAAAAGCAGGGGTGTGTCATAAAGATTTTCGACAATAGCTGTCACTTACTGAGTGCTTAGCTTGGTTATTCTAAGAGCCTTGTGTGTGTTACTTTCTTGAATCTTGATCTTTGCTCTTTAAGAGCTTATGCTAATATTAATAAAGATTGTAACCACCATTATCCTGCTCTAGGCTGATGACATTTTCTCAGTCATTCCCCGCACAACCCTATGAGGCTCGTACTACTACATCCCCATCTTACAGGTGAGGGAACTAAGGCTCAAATAAGTTCCTGGTGCTAGAACAGAGCTTCTCACACTTTACGTATAAAACAGCTGATGATCTTGTCCAATTCCAGACTGTTCAGGTCTGGAGCGGGGCCTGAGATTCCACGTTTCTAACAGGTCCCTGGGTGACGCAGATGCTTCTGGTCCCCACCACACCTGAATAGGGAGAGCCTAGATCACCCAGCTGGAAAGTGACTGATCTGAGATCTGAACTCACAGCTAAATCAAGTGTGGGGCTGACTTTGAAAAGCATCGTTGTGAGAAATCTATGAGAGGACAGGGAAAGGAGGGACAATGTCTGACCAGAGGGTTGAAGGAAGCCTGCATGGAAGAGGTGGTCTGAGTAGGGCCTTCAAGGATGGGTAGGATTTCGAAGAGATGGAAGGGAAGGGGTGTCTCAGGTCATGAGCAAAAACAGAGAGAAAGAAAAGAGTGGGGGATGTGTTTGGGGGATACTGTTGTTGAAGCATAGGGTGGGTTATGGATTGAACTGTGTCCCCTCCCCCAATGCATATGTTGACATCAGAACCCCTAGCATCTCAGAATTGAACTTTAGTTGGAGTCATTTCTGATATTATTGGTTAAGATGAGCTCATGATGGAGTAGAGTGGACCTCTAATCCCATATGATATGGCGTCCTTAGAAAAAGGGGAGATTTAAACACAAGGCCATGTGCAGGGAGAACGCCATGTGAAGAGGAGAGTCTTACCTCCACCGGCCGAGGAGTCATCAGACACTGGGAGGATGGCCTAGAACAGATCCTTCCCTAAGCCCCTCTAGGGAGTGTGGTCCTGAGGACAGCTTGATCTTGGACTTCTCTCCCCGGAGCTGTGAGACAATATATTTCTGTTTTTAAACTGCTCAGCATGTGGTACTTTGTTCAAGCAGCCCTAGTGAAGGATATAGCGTATCTGCTCTGTGTGTTGACAGATGGCCTCGAGGAAGAAAAATGCTTTTTGTACCCAGGAATTGTACTTTTAGACCCAAGAAGATCCCTTGTCCCAAAGGGAAACAGGTAGGAGAATGGCTAACTGGTTCAAGAGGGGTTTCTTCCCCACTGCCTGAGGACTTGGTTGAAAGTACATGCAAATGCGTACACACAAAACTAACTTAAGGTGTAACTCGACGTATTTTTAAGTATTGATTTAGGTCTCTCTCTCCCCTAAGAAGGTCGTAGGGGAGAAAATGGGGCAGGAATGACCAGGCATTGAGTGTTACTGTGTGAGGGACTCTCCATGCTTTAAATCAATCCCTCCTGCACTCTTGGAAGGAAGATCATGTTATCCTCATTTCACAGAGGATGAGACTGAGGGTCAAAGAGTATGGGTCAATTATCCAAGGACCCATAGACAGGAGATAGCACAGACACTGGGACCCAATGGTCTAACTTCTCCCATCCCTCCTGCCATTACGGAACGCGTAATGATGGGAAAAGTGACCCAGAGCTGGGCCGCAGTTTGAGGAAGGGAACAAACCTGAGATCAGGAGGTTGGCGAAGAGATCTGTCTACAGAATTCTTACCATATGAGATAACAGCCCCCTTATTGTTCAGGCTACTTCTAGTCGCGCCGTCTGTTGTTTGCAACCAGAAGCATCCTAACAGAATCAGCTGTTAAAATGAGCCAGGTCTTCAGGTCCAAGATATATTGCAAGTGCTGCACGTCAAGATGAGCTAATAAACAATACCCTTGTTTCCCCACCCACGTTCAGAACCAACGAGAAATAAGAATGAGAGAAAGGCAGATGGAGCCCCAAAACATTGCCTCTACCAAAGATAAAGCTGCTATTGGAGAACATGGCTCTATGTGCGGGAGAATAGGCTGCCTTATGTTACACCAGAATAGGCAGACTTGCCCCCCCTTGCTGGGGTGTAGGCAGCTTTGGGCCGTGGCAGGGACTGTGAGAACCAAGCAGAACCTGGCTCCCCATAGAGAGAGTGGGGAGGAAGGCTCTGGGCTACTGTTGCCAAGTTCCTTATCCCAGACCCATTGATGAGCTAGGTCATTCAGTGGGGCAGGCCTGTGAAGGGATGGAGAGTGGTGAGTGGCATCTAGAGAGCGTTGCTTCTGGAGGATTCATCTGGAGTGGGGGAAAAATGTTCTCTCAGGAGGGTAAAATTGAAAGAAGAGAGAGAGAAGTGATTATATAATATGAACTTTTTCTTGTTTTTAAAAAGGGGAAAACCTACATGTGTATGTTTGTGTGAGCACAGACAGGCGTGGTAGATTAGACACCAAAACTGCCCCAAGGGCTGAGGGTGGAGAAGGTAGGGACAGCTGGTAAGTGGGAGTAAGAGACAACAAGGGACAAGGTCCCCGCCCACGAGGAGCTGCCAGTCCTTCGGGCAAACTCAGACAATGTGCTAGGAAAGTGAGATAGGGTCATGGGTTCGGGTTGGAATTGGATTGTGCAGACTGTTCCCGGGAAGTTGAAGAAATCAGAGTGTTCACAGTGGAGATGACCACTGACCGGGAGGCCGAGAGTGTTGACCAGTGGTTCTCAAAGAGGGACCCATAGACCAGCAGCATCCATGTCATCGGGAAACTTGTTACAAATACAAATTCTTGGGCCCCATCCCAGATCTGCTGAGTCAGAAACTTGGGGGAAGTCTTAACTAGCCTGAGGTGACCCTGATGCCAGCTAAAATTTGAGAACCACTGGTGTAGAAGATACAGCTTTAGAGTCAGGTCACTTGGGTTTAATCATGGCTCTGGTTCTTAATAACTCTGTGGCCCTGAGCAACTCAAGGAACTTCTGTGAGTCTCAAGTTTCTCACCGGGGAAAATAGGAATAGTGTCCTATCTTAGGCAATGATTATCACTAGGTATATGTGAGGCACCATTCTTGATACTTAGGTTCAGAGTGGAACAGTCCTGACCTCTGACCTCAAAGAGCTAGCAGTCAGTGAGTTGTAATAAGAGCCAATATTTATTGAACACCTGCTATGTGCCCGACATTATGCTGAGTGCTTTATATGTAGTATGTCATTTATTTCTCAGAACACCCCTATGAGGAAGGAAGGGTCATTATCCCTATTTTCAGATGGGACTGAATGATCAGGCAAAATACACATGGCCACTGAGGGTGGACAGCTGAGAGCCAAAGATAGGTTGTCTGGTTCCAAAATCCAAAGCAGAGAAAAGAGGGAAGGAAGCCCAGCCTGAAGACCCCCTTTCCCGCAGGAGAGGGATCAGGGCCACAAGAGAGGCCCACATAAATGTGAGGGGAGCTTTATTAGGATCCTTCCTTGGCTACTCCCAAACCCGAGTTTGGGGGTAAATTTTCCCACAGTTTCACACTCCTTTCCATTTCAAAGGATCTACATTTTTAAAACTTGAAAGTTTTTGGCTCAAGGGCCTTGCCAGAATTCTAGAACAAAGATTTAGGGCTCATGGCATGAAAGTCTTGTCATGCCAAACCATCACCACCATATTGAATGATTGGTTGGGTTTACCTTTGGTCAATCTCGGTTTGTCCCCTCCCCACTTCTACTGCCTCTTGCTGGGTTCTTATCTGCTCTTCTCTGACCTGCTCTGTGTCCCCAGAAGCTGACCACTCCACACCCACCAGTCAGCTGCCCTTAGCCTCTAGCTTCCAGTTGGAGGTACCAAGAGGGGATTAGAAGGCAAGAAGAAAGAGAAATGGGGCCTCTATTCTCCCCACTCCCTCCTGCCTGGTTGTGGTGGGTCTCAGAGCAGCTGCTTTTCTCTGTGCCGCAGCCCCGGTGGAGCTCCCTCTTCCATGACCCCTTCTCTTGTCCCTCAAGATCTGGAATAGTAAGAGCTTTCTGCTATTGCTGGCCCTTTGGGTGCTTCACCACCCTTTATAGCTTCCCTTAGCCCTGCCCACGCCTCATAAACAGCCTCTTTATTACCTTCTTTCCCGGTAAACCTTTTGAGCATTCCATCTGTTTCCTGAGCGGGACCCTTGCTGACACAGAGAGCAGCACCAGTAATGACTATAGCATTTATGGGGTGCTTTCACATGTGTGGTCTTGTTCTAAGAGCTTCACACGCTTTCACCCATTTAAGGCTCTTGACGTAGCGGGGGCTATCTGGCACTGTTCTCGAATGAATGCTAGTTACCTTTGGCCAATGGACTTCAGGCACGGTTCCAGGCATGGTAAATCAAACAGTAGCTCCCATACTGGTATCTGACGTTCATTACTATGCACAGAAACTGATGTGACAAAGGCCTGGCGCCTCTGCCAGCAACAGCCTCTTCTCGGGGTTTATTTTTCCTCCCCCAGCCGTTCGAGCTCTGGAACTGTTTCTTATGCTGCTGGGTCCTTCCAAGCACCCAGCACAGGCCAAGAGGCTGGCAGCAGATGCACCACGAGCTCCTGGGGACTGATTGATTGGCTGATACCGTGTGGCTGAATGAGTGGATGCTTTCAGAGCAGCTGCTGCGAGGGGAAAATTTCAAGTGCAAAATATTATTATTAATGATCACGATTGCTCTTTCAGCTGTAGGCACCGTGTCTGCTTAAGAGGAAGAGATAAGGCATTCCTGCCAAAGCAAAAAGACTGATTAATGCTGATGGATTGTGTCCTCTGAGAGGAGGCTGCAGAGTGTTTTTATTTTCTTTTTAACGACTTCTAGACTGAAGTTAATGAAAAAAAAAGAAAAGAAAAGAAAAGATAAAACCCTGGATTTGAGGCCTGGCTAGGTTCAAGGTGTGTGACCTTGGATGAATGACTTAACCTCTCTGTGCCCCAGGGTCTTCACTGATCAAATAAGTTAGGACTAGGAAATGTCCGAGATTCCTTCCAGCAGTTCTCTGAGGATGCTGGGCAGTGTAACACCAGACCCCCGCTGATTGGCTGTGCTCATCCATCCTTTCTCCTACCCACAGGGCACTCTCAAATGCCAAGCCCCCGCCTCCTCCTGGGCTCCTCAGGATGTGAGAGCTGAATGTGTCCTCCTTTCATTGCTGTGAGAGTCATGGGCACGGTGGGGAGAAGGGCCAGAGGTAGGGGGCTGACACAGAGTCCCCTTCCTCTTCCTCTTTCTCCTCCTTCCTCATGGTCACAGTAAGAGCAAGAACAGCTCCCGCTGTTGGAGGCTTTCCATGGTGCCCATCACCGTTATCAGCACTTCACAGAAACGAATCCTTTTAATCCTCATGACACCTCGATGAGGGGTGTGCTGTTACTGCCCTTTCTTTACTGCTGAGGACATGGGGGCTCAGAGACTTTCAGTCCCGTCTCTGAGGTCACACAGTTGGAGGAAGTAGTATCCGACCTCGGAGCTGGAAGGACCCTTAGGGCCCGTCTAGCCCGGGTCTCAACCCTGTCTGCACATTAGAATCACTGGAAGAGTCTGAAAAATGCTGATGTCTGGGTCTCACTTAGAGGTTCTGAATTGGTTTGGGGCACAGCTGGTTTCTGGGTCTTTTTTTAAAATCTCCCCCGGATGATTCTAACATGCAGCATAGTTTGAGAAGCCCAGATTTCATCGAATAACCTATTTGCAGATGAGGAAGTTGAGGCTCAAAGAAGGGAAGTAGACTTCCCTGAGTACAGAGGAAGTGATGCCGGTGGGGGGGAGCTGATCCTGCTCTCTGAGGCCCCTCACAGCCAGCATCTCTGGATCTCCCCGAGGTATCACGGGGGTGGTCTCCACTACCTCCCCCCACCCCATCTGGTTGGCATTAGCCAAGCCTGGAGGTAACCGGAAACTCCATGGAGGGGGCAGACATGGAGGAGACCTTGCTGGGGTCAGCCCTGGGGACTTAATTACCCTTCACCTTGTCCTGAGCCTTTGTTCTCATTCCCGCCCAGCACGTGATTTCCTGAGCTGGGTCCTCACAGGACTGAACTGGTGGGGATCGCCAGCGTCCGCCCCATTCTGAGCGCTGCTGCTTGGCACACTGACCCCAGGGGGCGACAGCCCTGGGGGCTCGGACCAAAACAAAATCCTAAGAGCGGCTGCCGAACAAGTGCTTCCTATGAGCCAGACACCATGAACATTGTTTCATTTAAGCCTCACAAATATAAGTGGGAAATATTATGAATTCTACATTTCAATTGTAGGAACGGAGGCCTAGGAGAGTTAAATGATTTGCCCAGGGTACATTAGCTAGTAAGTGACAGAGGGAGATTTAAACACAGGTCACCTGCCAGTGGTAGCCTAAATGCCACCTCCTCTAGGAAGCCTTCCCTGAAAACCAGGACAGGCCAAAACAGATCCTTGTAGTAGCTCCAGCATTCTTTCTGTGTTACCTATCTCCCTTTATAATTAAGTATTCATCAGTGCTGTTGCTCAAGGAGCCTTGTCTCCCCCACTAGACTGTAAGCTCCTTAAGGGGGGCTATTTTTGCTCAAACCACGCCCTCCCATATCCCCAGTTCTCAGTATAGTGCCTACCCTCTGGCAGACGAGCTGCTCGATATGTGTTGATCCCAAAGTCAATACTTACACTCATGCCACAGTTTGACAATTGCCTCAAAATTTACATCAACTAGTTGGGAATGGTCTTCAAAACTAGCCTCTTTTAAGAAAGGTGGTGCCCCAGATGGAGAAAGCCCTGGGCTCCTTGCCATATTAAGGATACCGGGAACTTCTGAGAATTTTTAACCCAATAAGAAAAATCTTCAGGATTCCATCACAGTTGTGCATCCCTTATGCATGTTTATTGGTCCAGTGCAGGCCAAGTGGCCTGAGCTGAGCAGGTGGAGATCTGGCCATTCAATTGGATTGTCACAATTCACTAAGCATTGCTTATACACCCGGTTATAGAATTTAGCATTGCATGGAGCTGCATATACCAGAAACCCATCCAGTAGATTAATCATCCTTGGGTTTGATTTTTGTATCTGACAACCAGTCCAGAAGAGGAAAATCCCAAGAGCTCACAGCTGCTCGAGGAAGTCCTTAAGGACTCAGGATTCTTCCAGGTGCCAGCTTAGCCATCCCCACTGTGATTTTTCATCCTCACGGTCACAACATGGCCACTCCACCTCGAGGTGTGGAGTCCAAGGTTACAGGCAGGAAGATGGGGTGAGAGTGTGTGGTTATGAGGGGCCAAAGGCAAAGAGCCAGACGGGTCGGGCCCCTAATCAGGAAAGCAATGGCTTTTCTAGAAGCCCACCCTATAGAACTCACCTTGCATGTCATTGGTCTAAGCCAGGTCACGTGGCACCTGAGCTTCGAGGGCACCTGGAGAGGTGAATACTTTTGATCAAACATATTGCCCGGTTGGGATTCTGTTAGAAAAGAAGATGGGAGGGATGGATATTGAGTAGGCCACTAACAATATCTGTTACAGAGGCTCTGTGCTAGGCATATGGAATGTGAAGATGTACAGCATACGGTCCCTTCCCACCACGGGGCATACTGCCTGGTAGGCGAGCCCTGACACAAAAACAACCTTTTATGGTACAACGGATATATTGTTAGAAGAGTGGTGGGAGCACAGAAAAGTAAGGAGAGAGTATGTACATTACCTGGGGGAGCTGGGTTGGTGTCACAAAGAGGATGACATTTCGACATTTGAGATAGATGACAATGGGACGATAGTTTACCATGCAAATAGAGTGAAGGCCTAGTCTTTCAGAAGCTGGTCTCAAACTCCCTGTTAGCCCCAGCTCTTGGGATTATTCCATTCTGAATGCTTCAGACCCACATATGACTATCTCTATTTTTCGTTCTTTGGGATGGGTCTTGAAGGATGAGTAGGAGTTTGGCAGACAAACAGTAAGAGCCCGGCCATTCAAAGTCTGGTTCTGATCTCTTTCAGCCTCAGCTGCTGGGATGATTGTACTCTGCAGGCTTTAGAGCCCCCCAGACAACTTGCCATTTCCGCATATTCCATAGTTCATAATTTCTCTATGCCTTTCCTTCCCTCTGTGCACAGGCTGTTTTTTTTTTTTTTTTTCTGCCTGCAATGCCCCTCCCCTTTCGTTCTTTGGGATACAGCTCTCCTGTGGTGGTGAGTCATCCTTGGCCAGCTGTTTGGAGGGCAAGAAAGGACTTCATCAGACTGAGATGTATGCAGGAAGTTGGATAGCAGTCACATGGCCCAGCTGCAGGACTTGGCTTTGCTGGTCTTAGAAACGAGAGAAAAGGGAAACCAACTACGTGAACCCCGATCACATGGCACTAGATGCATCATCCGATCCCTGAAACAACCCTGTGCTGTGGGTATTTTTATGTGCCTTTCATAGCCTGGGAGACCAGAAGTCTGCAAGGCGAAGCAATTTGTCCACTGTTGAGTAGTAATAAGTGACACACCTGCCCGTCACAGCAGCCTTTCCATCAAAACATGAGGTCTTCTTGGTGCCTTTCCTTGTCCTGGGCTCTGCCTTGTTTCTGGATGTCAGCCCTTTGGTTTCAAGGTTTTATTTCTGGGTATTCCACATGAAGAGTTTCTACTCGAGTCTCTCTCCTACTCTTCACCTTCATTCCAAGCTAGCGCAGTGGTTCTCCAATGGAGGAGGGGTGCTTTTCCTCTGCAGGTGGCATCTGAAAAGGCTGGAGACATTGTTTGTTGTCACACTGGGCAAGGGGGCTACCACTGGCATCTAGAGGGGAGAGACCAGGGATGCTGCTCAACATTCTGCAGTGCACAGGACATCCTCCCAAAACAAAGATTTATCCCACCCAAGATGTCAGTAGTGCTGGGGATGAGAAACCCGAGTTAGTCTCTTCTAGTCTTTGTGAACATTGAGGAAGCAGGTTCTTTCTGGAAGGTTCCCTCAGCAGTTCTTGCTGTGCTTTCTCCTCCCACTCTTAACTCAGTGCAAACTAGCGACATTACCCAGCACTGGAGGGTAATCTGTGATAGTTGGGGTTTCCACACATGGGGTGCGGGAAGGTGAGGTGGGAGGGTCTCCCTTCTCTGCCCCTCTCCTAAGTTCTTGCTCATCTTAATTGATTCTTTGAAATTGTAATTCTCACAAAGAGCTTGGCCTCCAGAGTCAGACCACCTGGGGTTTGGACTGTGAGCACATGACTTACCCAGAACAAGTCACTTAACTCCTCGAAAACTCAAGGTCCATCTTCAAAATGTAAATAACAAGAGCACAGAGCTTGTTAAGGTGGTTTTGAGGATTTAATGCGATAATTCATGTAAATCACAGTGCCCAGGAAGATGCTAAATATTCAATATGTGTCTGGCATTATTGTTACTCTGAGCATCTTATTTCACCTGTTAACTCTTTTTTTTTGAGCCATTTTGTTTCTTTGGAAAGCATCTGGTAGAGTGAGAAGTACACAGACACTGGAGGGTTCTGGTCAGTTAGTTCTGCTAACTTGCTGCCCATGTGACCTTGGTCAGCTTCCTTCTCTGAGCCTCACTTCCTCCTCTGAAAGGTGAGATAATACTCTGACCTCATAATTCTTGTCAGGATTAAGCTGGTTAGCTGTCTGACACTTAATAGGTGTTCCGTAAACGTTAACCACCCATTCCTTCTATTTTGGAATCCGGGCATTGATGACTGAGCATTTTTGAAGCATCTTACGCACACCAAACTTGCAGAAGATGATTTGTGCCTGAGAAAGATTGGAGAGGATAATCTTCTCATGGGGGTGACCGAAAAGCCTACAGAGTAAAGGTTTAGGGGCTCAAGTCCGTGGGAGGCAGGGGCTGAGACCATGTTACCTTTCTCAGAACATGTTCTCAATAAAGCAGAAGTAAAACTCAATGCAGGGACTCATTTGGGGGGTCTGTGATGAAATTCAGTATCGAAAGTGTGGTTTAGAAATGGCATTCCCAGACTGCAGGAGCTGAAGATGAAGGTGGATTTGGTCCATTTCTCTGCAGGAGTTAGCAAGCAGAAGAGAAATCCTTAGACAACAATGGGGACAGCGGGTGTTGTGCTGGAACTTTCCATTTGGCCCTCCAGACTTACTCTCCACCTGCTCTCTGCCCCAGAAGGCTAGACCCCAGGGACCGCACCCATGACTTCCGCCATTTTGGAGCCTTGACTGGCAAGGGAAGGAAGAGAGTAACATAGGGGTATTTATTTCCCTGGCCCCCTCCCTGCAGCTTCACTGACAGCAGGCTGGTCCCCAAAGGCCACAGCTTTTATTCAGGCAACTCTGCTTCCACAGAATGTTCTCTGTTCCTATTCCAGCTGACAGCTCCCTGCCCTGTCCCCGGCAGCCCAGGGGTAGTAATGGCTCCCCATGGTCGCTAGCCCCAGCATCCTGCACTCTCCCTCATGCTGCCCCCCACTCTGCCCACATCTCCACAAATGGCCTTTTTATTAAACTCACCCCAAATTACCCAATTTGAGTGTGCTGAGCCCTTGCCACTAGTACCTTAAATGATGAGGAGGAACTCCTAACAGACATTCCCTCCAGGGGTTTCTTGCAAGCCCCTGGTTCTCCTCATAGTGGTGTGGATGGGTTTGCTAGGGCTGCCCACAAAGCACTAGACAGACTGGGCAGTGTGTAGACAATAGCAGTCTGTTTTCTCACAGTTCTAGAGGCTGGAAACTTGAGATCAGGGTGTTGGTAGGGCCCTTCTGAGGACATGAGGGAGGGATCTGTGCCAGGCCTTTCTTCTTGGCTGCTGGATGGCCTTCTTTCTGTGTCCTCCCATGGTCTTCCCTCTGTCCCTGTCTGCATCCAAACCGCCTCTCCTCATAAGGACAGCAGTCATACTGGATTAGGGCCCACCCGACTGACCTTATTTCCATTCAATTACCTCTTGAAGACTCTCTCTCCCAACACAGGTGCATTCTAAAGCCTTGGGGGTTAGGACTTCAACATACGAGTTTTTGTGGGGACACAGTTCAGCCTGTAACTTGGTGGTTGAGAAATGGGAATGTGATCACTGGGTAGGAGTAAGACGACCCAGCAGCATTCAAGAGGGACGAAGTCCCTGCTTTCAAGGGCAGACATTCTAGTTGGGTGGAGAGAGGGAATAAGAAAGAGATAGACCACATACAAATCAATAAACAGTACTATTCCAAACGTGATAAATTTGGTATATGGTGGAATGAGTGGGCCGACTCAGACAGGTCAGGGACAGCCTCTCTGAGGAGGAGATTTGAAAGCTGATCCCAGAATGAGACAGAAAAATCACCACTTGACTGCCCCACTTGGGGTGGCTCAGTCCTGACAGAAGAAATGGGGCACACAACAAGCCGTGAGCGGTTTTCATCCAGAGGGCAACTTTTGCTAATGTGGAAAGCAAGAGAATTTGGGGGATATGTTTGTTTACATTGGAGAGAAAGTTTTAAAACAAGGTTAAACAAGCCTCATTAGGGTGGGCCATTTTCCAGGACATTCTGTCACACAGTGGCCGTCTCTGCACTTGGGCTTTACCCACTCCTTTGCTGGCCTGCCCAGCCACAAAGTTCAGCCTGGCTCCGTCCTGTTTTAACCACTGCCAGGCAGGGCAGGACATCGACGGGCCGCCTGTAGAGATGCCTGGGCATTCCCACCAAACCAATCACAGCCTCCCCCATGGTCTGCTCTGCGGCACAGAAGATTACGGTACTACAGCCAGGCTCATAGGAAGATATTAGTTTACATTTAAAATGTTTTCAATATGTCCATGAGGATCTCCATTCCATAGGTTTGCAAGAGTTCTGGGGCCAGTGGTGTGTTTGATTTTGGGTGCTTTAGAATGAAGGCTAAAGGTGACTTGCAATAAAGCAGTGCAAGCGATAGCACAGGGGCTAGATGCCCCCTCAGTAAGTACTGACCCCCCGCAAAGCTTTCCTTCTCACAAATAGCAGCAGAGGCTAGTAGGTTGCAGCAGACCCTAGAGACCGTCTCCTTTAACTGGTTCCACCTCCCTTGGCTTAGACTCTTCCCTTCCCTCCTCCCTTCCTCTGTCCCTTCTTCCCTCTCTTCCAAAAATGGGCTAAGCTGACCACCTCTATTAGTTTCTTATGACTGCTATAACAAATGACCACAAACTCGGTGACTTAACACAACACGAACTTATTATCTGACACTGCTGGAGGTCAGAACTCCAAAACAGACCTCACCAGGCTAAAATCGAGGTGCTGTTCCTTCTGGAAGTTCCAGAGGAGAACCCATTTCTTTGTCTTCTCCAGCTTCTAGAGGCCACCCACGTGCCTCAACCCATGGCCTCTTCTCCCATCTTCAAAGCCAGCAGCGCACGGTCAGGTCTTTCTCATGCTGTCTCACTCTGACTCTCCTGCCTCCCTCCTTCACTTATCAGGACTCTTGTGATTCCATTAGGCCCACTTGGCTAATCCAGAATCATCTCCTGTCTCAAAATCCTTCATTTAATCACATCTGCAAAGTTTCTTTTGCCATGCAAGGTGCCATATGCACGGGCTCTGGGGATTAGGTGGTAGACATCTTTGGAGGGGTCGTTATTCTGCCTGTCCCACTACCCCTCAGACAGTTTAATTTCTCCAAGTTATATGCTTTCATAGCACCTACATTCTTTATTCACAGTGCCCAGAAACACTGGAGCTGACTGCTTAGCTGTACAATTATTGATTTAATGTCTTTCCCCTATAACTGCACAAAAAGCTCTCTGAAGGTGGTAATCAGAGATGTTTTGACTATCACTATCACTTTCTCAGAGCTTCCTAGCAGCCAAGGCAAGAGAGGAAGCATGTTGAGAAGAGAAGAGAAAAGAAAACAATGGCTAACACTGAATGATCACTCATCTCTGCGCCAGGAATATTCCGAGTGCTTTTTTTAAAAAAAGATTTTATTTAGTTATTTGAGAGAGAGCACAAGCTTGCGGGAGGGGCAGAGGGAGAAGCAGACTCCCCACTGAGCAAGGACACGGGGCTTGATCCCAGGACCCAGAGGTCATGAGCTGAGCTGAAGGCAGACGCTTAACTGACTGAGCCACACTTTATAAAGGAAGGACTGTCATCTACTACAAGCAAGTGGCATAGTAGGGACTTGAAATCCATGCTCTTAACCACTGTGTCATATAAACACCCTCAAACAGTATTTCATGTGCGATAAGAGAAGTCTGAGAGGCAGAAATGAAGGAGGGAGAGATCAGTTTTACAAACATGTCAGGCAAGACTGTCCAGAGGATGTGATAAACAGAAGGCAGAGAGGGGTGTGCCAAGGTCGGGGTGTGGAGGAGGCAGGAGGGTTGTGGGAGAGAGTAGGACAGGATGTTCCAGGCAGAGGAGAGACTGCATGAATCAAGTCCCAGGCAGGAAATTGGCTTGGTGTTTTCTAGAAATCAAAGGTAATACAGTCCTGCTAGAGCTTAGGTGGTGGCAGGCAAGGCACAGGTGAAGAAATGGGGCTGACTCAGGAGGCAGACGTGACATTCTGAGGATGCTGTCGACCGTACCTGAGCTTCAGACGTTATAAGAAGCATTAGAGGACTTTTGATACAGAGGGGTTTTTTTTGTGTTTTTTTTTTTTTAATTTTATTATGTTATGTTAGTCACCATACAATACATCATTGGTTTTTGATGTGGTGATCCACGATCCATTGTTTTCGTATAACACCCAGTGCTCCATGCAGTACGTGCCCTCCTTAATACCCATCACTGGGCTAACCCATCCCCCCTCCCCACTCCCCTCTAAAACCCTGTTTGTTTCTCAGGTCCATAGTCTCTCATGGTTCATCTCTCCCTCCAATTCCACCCCCCCCCATTTTCCCCTTCCTTCTCCTAATGTCCTCCATGTTATTCCTTATGTTCCACAAATAAGTGAAACCATATGATAATTGACTTTCTCTGCTTGACTTATTTCACTTAGCATAATCTCCTCCAGTCCTATCCATGTTGATGTAAAAGTTGGGTATTCATCTTTTTTGATGGCTGAGTAATATTCCATTGTATATATGGACCACATCTTCTTTATCCATTCATCTGTTGAAGGGCATCTCGGCTCTTTCCACAGTTTGGCTATTGCGGACATTGCTGCTATGAACATTGGGGTGCATATGGCCCTTCTTTTCATTACATCTGTGTCTTTGGGGTAAATACCCAGTAGTGCAATTGCTGGGTCATACGGTAGCTCTATTTTTAAATTTTTGAGGAAACTCCATACTGTTTTCCAAAGTGGCTGTACCAACTTGCATTCCCACCAACAGTGTAAGAGGGTTCCCCTTTCTCCACAACCTCTCCAACATTTGTTGTTTCTTTCCCTGTCCATTTTTGCCATTCTAACTGGTGTAAGGTGGTATCTCAGTGTGGTTTTGATTTGGATTTCCCTGATGGCTAATGATGATGAACATTTTTTCATGTGTGATACAGAGGTTTTTAACAAAATCAGTTTTCTCACTCTGAGGAGGGAGGATTGATTGCAGGATTGGTATGCTAAAGGCAAAGGGGCAAATGGAGAGTATGTGAACGGGAAGCCTAGTGCCAGAACCTAGAGCTTTGTGGCTCCAGTCTCGGGCATTCTCAGCTATGCCTTTGGACCCTCCCAAAGGCCTCACCACCATGCACAAAAGTAGGGGGTTGGGGAATAGCAAACCCTCTGCTGTTTGGAATGAATAAATTGAAGTCCAATCACTGAGTCAGAGGGAGTGGAATTGAGCCAGGGAGAAATGCACTTAATTCTTAACTCACAACCCCTTCCTTCAAGAAGCTCACCTTGCTCAACTCATTCAGAAATTATTTCTCCCTCCTTCCTACTATTCTTACTATCCTTAGTTATCCTCTTACTATCCTCCTACTATCCTACTACTTCATACTATTGTTTCTACCACTCACACTCATTCAGTCAACACTTACTGAGTACCTACCATGTGCCGAGCACTGTGCTAGGCACCATGTTAGATCCAGAAGTGAACAATCCTGATGTGTTCTTTGCCCTTATGGATTTTATTGTGCTGGGAGAATAAAACATCAAAGAAATAAATGCATCCATTGTAACATGATTTTAAGTGGGTCGAGCCCCATGAAGAAGTTGAAGGTGCATGCAAAGGACATGAGAGGGAATCTGATTATGGCAGATTGCACCATTGGTCCCAGTTCTTTGCCTCTCCTTATAGTTTCAACCTTGTCATGTGACTTTGGAAGTTTCTCCCATAACACATCCTGTTGACTTTTGGCTTGGCCATGTGACTTGCTTTGGCCAGTGAGATGAAGTGGAGTTGACAGTGAGCCAATTCCAAGTAGAGGCATGACAGGTCTTGTGTGTTCCCATTTGCCTTCTTGTGCGTTCCCATTTGCCTTCTTGTGCCTTTCCATCACCTTGAAAATATGCCTCCTATGAGGAGAAGGCAGGTGGAGCAGAGCCTCCCCTTGGGAGCCACTCTAGCTAAGCAGAGTCTAGATTAACTGACCCCTGAGCCTTAAAAGTGACTGAGAGACGCTCACATACTTCAGGCCTACCCAGGAACCTATAGGAACTGAATCAGAGTCCACTGAGCTTCCTATACATGGTTCCTTGAAGTTCCATCAAACCATAGTAGGATCACTGCAGCCTCTTCTCAAACCCCAATACGCATGTGCATGGACAACCTTTGGAACAGCCTCACTACAGGCTAAGTAAATCATGTTTGGAAAGCTCTATTTTTCCTCCCATGCATCAGTGAGGAATATGAGGAAAATTACCAACAATGCTCAAGCACCGAGTTTTCAGAAAAACATTTCATGAACTAAATCTCCTGATTACTAAGTACACAGCATCATACCATCCATTTTTCTAGCACATGGTAATTTAAAAGCCATTCAAGGAGCCACATCACAAGCTCTGAGTAACATGGGAGGTGTGATGAGCATGATCCTCAGGCTGGGGGACTTTCAGGAAATCTGTAATTGGGCAAAGGAGGGGAGAGATGTGACATGACAGGGGTGGGTCACTCCCTGCTAGAGAAATATACATGTACTCGTCAATAAAGAGATGGATGTGCTATAAAAAATGAGTGAGAGAGCCCAGCTGAGATCAGCAGAGCTGCCCAGCCAATCCCAACCCAGGTCAGCTGACCTCTAGCTAACCTGCACCCTTGTGAGTTCAATAAACACTCATTGATGTGAGCTGCTAAGTTGTGTGGTTATTTGTTATACAGCATTATTATTTATAATTAATGATACACTGACACTCTGAGCAGGCTGTAGCAAGATTCCCTTAAAAAAAAAAAATGGCATCTCAGCGAAAGCTAAAGTAAGTGGATGAAGGAGGAGGAAAGGAGCATTCTAGGCTGAGGGATGAGCAAAGGTCCCAAGGCCCTTTCCAGGTATAATTCCCTTGGGGAAAGGGTCCATGGTTTATTTACAATCGTCTCCTCTTACTCAGCCAGAGAAATATTCCACATCACAGTAAATGCCCGGCAAAGGAAGGAGTTCAGTTAATGGGAAAGGTTCTGAAAGAACAGCTCCCTGGCGTCTCCTCTAAACTTTGGACAACGGCTACAATTTTTCTTCCTTGGTAATTAGTTCATTTATGTCGCTGTTGTTTGAAATGGGAGGCCCTTCTGCTTTACCTATCACTCTCTATTTTCATATTGAGCTTTTTGTTTCCTTGTGGCATTTTTTACTACCTGATGCTATATTTACAGAATAATTGTTCTGGCATCTGTCTCTTCCACAAGAGGGCAGGGACTTTGTCTTGCTCATGACTGTATCCTCAGTGCCACGGACTGTGCCTGACACAGATGTAGATGCACAAAAAATGTTTGTTGGAAAAAATGCATGCTCAGGTGCTGAAATAGTTAATGCTGAAGAACCTTCAAAAAAGTACAACCCAGAAGTTAGTGTATTCATTATCTGTTGGTTCAGTAAGAAAGTGAGACAAAGCTTTCTTATATTGGATGCGGAGCATTCATGGACAAAGCAGGAGTGGTTAAGTCACCTATGATTCTTAGTGGGACATGTGGGGCCTTGGCTAAGGCCCTGCAGTTAAGGGGTTAGAGCACTGTATCAGTTATCTGTCGCTGTGTAACAAACCAAAACTATGTGGCTTAAAACAATCACCATTGCATTTGCTCACAGATCTGTAGGACAGAAATGCGGGATAAGTTCAGCTGGGTGGTTCTGCTGGTCTCATCTGAATTAACTCACATGGCTTCTATCATCTGGCAAGTAGACTGGGGCTGGAAGAGCCAAATGCTGGTGGTGCTGGATGTTGACTGGGCCATTCTCTCCTCAGGACTTCTCGTCCTCAAGGATGATGGCTGCTTCAGGGCAGCAGGTAGGATGACCAGCCATGCTGCTTTGCCTGGGACTATCTTGGTTTTAGCAATGAAAGTCCCATATCACAGGAGACTCCCAGGAGAATCAGGATGGTTGGTCATCCTAGCAGCATGAAGAAAGAGAATGGGAGTGAGGTGTCTGAGGTTTAAGCTCAGAACTTCCACAGTGAGACTCCTGTTGCATTTTGTTAAGCATGTCCCCAAGGCCGGCCCAGATTCAAGGGGTAGAGAAATAGACTCCATCTCTCAAACGCATATTGCAAAGGGGGAATGCATGATGCTGGGACTGGAGGATTTTTGCAATCTACTACAGGTATTGTGGAAAGTAAGACCACAGCCTCAGAAGTCAAAGTAAGGCTTTTTTGTTTATTGAAAAATCTGTACAAGGAGGGAAATATTAAAGAGCCATCACTAGCCAAATGTTGAGTGACAGCTGACCTTAGGGTCTTAATAACATGAAAGTTGTGGGCTTCCTTGTATAGGCAAGCACAACCTAAGACCCCCTCCTTTGGAACAAAGCTTACAGTCAGCAGCTGAGGAGGGATGGTGAAATATTCAGGTGAAGGAGAGAATATTTCTTGGTAATTATGAGAAAGGAGATCAAATTTCGTCATCACATGTTAATACCAAAAATGCTATTTCAAGGGTAGTATTGATAACCCGTTTGTCCAGTAAAATATTTGGGATAATAAAACTTCACATTTATACAATGCTTACTGTGTGCCAGACACAGTTCCAGTGTAGGCGATTTACATCGATTAACACATTTAAAACTCACATTTACAGATGAGGGAAACTGAGGCCAAACATCACCTAGGTAGTAGGTGGCAAAGTCGGCATTTGAACCCAGGCAGTCTGGCTCTTCATCTGCCCCTCCAGGAGCTACCATTTAGCTGAGACTTTGATTTCCTTTTTCTAAATAGCCGTTTGGAATAATAACCTAAAGGTCTATCTCCTAGGGAGGTTACTTTTGCTCATCAAGGTTAGAGAGAGAGGGCGGCTGGAGAGTTTGCCCCGGAACAGAAGTGCAAGGCTTGGGTTCCCACCCGGGCGGGAACGGAGGCGCCTTCTGCGCAGGCGCAGCCTGCACCGCCGGCAGTGGTGGGCTAGCACCGCTGTCGGAGGGTCCGGTCCCCTTCCGCCTTCCCCCTTTTCACCTTCCCCTGGTCGCCGGACTCGGCGGGTGGGGCGGCGGTGGGGAGCGGGGGCTGAGCGGGTGGACCCCGGGCAGCTCTGAAAAATGTGGAACCCGGAAGGGCCCTCGGTGCCGCGCGTGGTGTGTGGAACCTCGCAGACATCGTGGCCCCGACCTCGGAGAGAGTCGGCGCTGTGCTTGCGCCCATTCTACAGATGGGCGGACTGAGCCCTGTCCTCCTGGGAGCGCTGGGGAGAACTTCGCTTCCTTTTCCTTTTCTCTGAGCTTGGGTTCCTCATCTGTGGAATGGGACGCTCGGCGCCTGTCCGGCCCTGTGCGTTCAGAGAATACCAGGCACTGTGCTAAGTGCTGCTTGCTCTCAAGATTGTCGTGGGGAAATCAAATAACGAGATAACGAAAGAGAAAGCACTTGGCAAGCTTTTAAGCATGTGATAGATGTGAGCTCTTAGGAACTCGTATTTGTGTTTGTAGTCGTTTTTATTAAGAAAGAGTTCAAGCTTTGCTGTTTCCTGGCCTCAGGTCACCCCACTCTCCCTGGCCAGATTTCTTGCAAATGGATCCAATTAGTCACTGGAAGAGTTGAGAATAGGATTGGCTCAGTGCAGATAGATGACTATGATATCGCCCTCGCTCTGCAGTATATCTTGACTGCTCCTTCACAGGGATTAAAGTGAATTGGTGATTTGTAACTGCTCTAAATAGTTCTCTGGCAGGTTTGGAATAGATTTCAATCTCCTAATTAGTTTGAGAGGTTGAAAATTGTTGATGTCGAAATGGAACACTTGGATCCTGCTTTCCTTCCTTCGCCCTTTGGTTGATAAAAACCCAGTGACAGGAAAAACACCCTTGCCATTCTCATTCCTTCCTCCTTTCATTCAGAAGCCTCGGGGCTCCATTTGTGGACATAGAACATTTATTTTCTAATAGTTTAAAACATGTTTGTACACCGACTAAGTTGGACAAGACCTTGTGCCAAGCCATCAAGACATGAGAAAAAGACTATGATATGGTCCCTGCTCTCAAGAAACTTACATTATTGAGGGGGAAAGACTGTGGTGGGAGATCTCCTACAGGTTGAGTTATATTAGGACTAAATGGGGATTTCACGCACCACCTCCATTATTTTATTAAAGCCTTTGGTTGTTTTATTTTACTCGGATTGGCATTGTGTCTTCAGGGAATGCTGCTTTAGAGCCAAAGTTACATGCTTTCCCAGCCCCTTACTTGTCCTAAAAAGTAATTTAAGTACTTTACCTGCTCCTGGTCCACGCTCCACCATCACAGACATTCCCCTGCCTCTGGGAACATATTCTCAAAGGAGCTGTGTGAGACACAGAAGAGGAGAATTTCTGAGCCTTAATTTTGCTTTTCTTGTTAGTGTTGTAGCTTTGGGTTTTGCTGCCCTCTCCCGTGAACACATATTCTTGACCCTCAAGCTCTCTTACCGTTATTTCAAGGCACAGGGAACTGTGTCCGTATCATATTGATCTTCTTTTTCTTTAAACGGTAGCATCCACAGTCCATTGCTCTTACCTTGACATTTAATCATAGACCACTTTGCGTTGTTAGTTAACTCTCATATGCATTGTGTGTTGTTGAGCAGGGATTCAGGGACACCGTACAGTAGATGCAAAAGCACAGGTTTGGGAGATCAGCAGATCTGAGTTTGAATTCTGGTCCTACTCCTTAGTGGCCGTGTTTCTAAAAGTTCGTGAACCTCAGTTTGTTCAACCATCCCATGTAAAGCTGTCTTCTGCAGGAGTGTTCTTCATAGGCATGTAGTGAGACTTAGATAATGAAATAAGATGGGAAGCACCTTTTTTTTCCCCTTTCCTCTTCCCCTTTATGTTTCCTGTTCCGGACCCTATCCAGCGTTTGTGTCTATAGGCTCTATTTAATACTAGTGGAATGTCACTTACAGTTAAATTATGAGTGTGGATTGAGGTTTTCACCCAGAATCATAAAATTTTAGAATATACGTCTTCTGATTCTCAGCCCAACGCCACTATTTAGTGTAATCTACACTATTTCTTTAATATATATTAAGTTCAGAGCACTGTTTCTTCAAAGAAATAGACGAGGCTGGGTTCCTGTACCCGAGAGGTTTCAGTCTGTCTGGGAAGCTAGAGATCTCCATCTCCTATCTGTGTTGCCTCTATCCCAACAACTAAACCTCTAAAAGTTGAGATGTTCTGTGGTATGGCCCAGGTCATCATTTGGCTTTACAGTCTCCTTGGATGAGCTTGTCCACCTCCCTGGCTTTGAATACCTGGTACATGCCAGAGACTCCCAAACTTATATCTGAAGTCTAGACTGTTCTTTTAAACTTCAAACACGTAACTACTTAACTTATTCTTTTTTTTTTTTTTAAAGATTTTATTTATTTATTTGACAGAGAGAGACAGTGAGAGCAGGAACACAAGCAGGGGGAGTGGGAGAGGGAGAAGCAGGCTTCCCGCGGAGCAGGGAGCCCGATGTGGGACTCGATCCCAGGACCCTGGGATCATGACCTGAGCCGAAGGCAGACGCTTAACGACTGAGCCACCCAGGCGCCCTACTTAACTTATTCTGCAACAACTTCAAATTAAACTTATCTGAAACAAGCCTCCTTTTCCTCCAAACCTGTTCTGCCTCCAGTGTCCCCCATCTTCCTTGCAGTCCGCTGTGCCTTGCGTCCCTCTGCCCACATCCAACAAATCACAAAGTCATACAGCTTCTGCCTTCAAAATGTAACTGGACCCATGTAATTCTCTCCAGCTCCACTGATATCACCAACATTTAAGCCACCATCATCTGTCCCCTGTACCACCGTAACAGCTGCCTCTCAACGGTCCCCTCTAATCCGTTATCCATATGCCAAAAAGGGTGATCTCTTATGGGGCGCCTGGGTGGCTCAGATGGTTAAGCGTCTACCTTTGGCTCAGGTCATGATCCCAGGGTCCTGGGATCAAGTCCCGCCTTGGGCTCCCTGCTAGGCGGAGAGCCCGCTTCTCCCTCTGCCTCTGCCTCTCTCTCTCTCTCTCTCTGACTCTCATGAATAAATAAATAAAACATTAACAACAACAACAAAAAGAGTGATCTCTTAAAGTACAGAGCTGGTCAGGCCACTTCCCCGCTGACAATCCTCCAATACCTTTGCTGGTAGGTTAAGGTTCTGAGTCATTCCCAGGCCCCTAACCGTCCATAGACGTTGCCCTGCTGACTTATCTGACTGCATCTCCTACCACTCCCCACCCAGTTGCCTCCTTCCAGCCACACTGAGCTGTTCTTTGTGCACCAATTATCATTTTTTCAGGGAAGCCTTCCCTGCCCCCCAATAGTTGGATAGATTCCCTTATTATACCTTCTTATGGAACCCTGACCTTTCTTGGGGAGTACTATTTATCTTAACAGTAATTATATAGTATTCTTTGCATCAATATTTGGTCATTGGTTTGCCCACTAGTCTGCAAGCTTCTGGAGAACAGACATCACATCTCCTGAGCACCCAGCACTGTGCCTGGCATACATGGATGCCCATTAAATAATGGTTCAAAAAATGAGCAGTAAGATGTCAAGTATCAAAGAAAAGCTCAAAACTATGAATGTGATGAGAATTCAGAGGCAGAAGAGATCGCTGGGGCCTCGGGGGGCTGAGACGAGTTATTTCTTAGAGGAAAACAAGACTCTTCAAAGGTGGCTGTGGGCTTTGAATATTCAGGGGACAAAGAGTGTGCCAGTTTGACAGAAGGAGAGTTTCATATAAGGAAGCAATTCTAAATAAAAGTAAAGTAAGTCAAGTCATCTTGTGGATGACCTTGGGTGCCAGGCTAAGGAATTTAAACCTTGTTCTATAGACAGTAGGAAACCACTGATATTCTTTGAGCACAAGTGGTAACATTTGCAAATCAGTGGTAAACCAGTGGGACTGTCAGCTACCAGTAAGAGAAACCCATCCCAAATAAGCTTAAACAAAAGGGAATTTATTGGCTTGCACCAACTGGAAAGTCCAGGGATAGACCTTACTTTAGGCATAGCCTAATCCAAAAGCTCAAACTGTGTAACTGGTGTCTTCCTGAATCTCTGCGCTCAGCATCCTTTGAATAGGCTCCTTTCTCCTATCACCTCATGATGACCGAATGGTTGCAGAAGCTCCAGAATCACATCTTTCCAGACTGAAGTCCAGGAAGAAGGGATCATCAACTTAGAGCCAGTGGCTCTAATAGCGATCCTGGAATTGAGTCTAGCTGGCTGGGACAGCCTGGTTTGGTTCAGGTGTCCCTCGCAGGACCAGTATTTCTTACCAGAGGAATTCAGTGTGCCAGGTGGCTGAGGCCCACGTAGTTCAGATTCACAGCCCTGCTTCCCCAGTTCAGGATGGAGTCCTCCCAGACCAAACCACAGTGAAGGAGACCAGGGAGGAGTGAATTTTCAAATGAAAAGAGAATTGCTGCAAGGTACTTGGAGACTGGACCCCAAACCAGTGAATGCCCATAACAGGAAGGAGGGTCAGTCTGGTGATATACAGAATAGACAGAAGCAGGGAGCAGTGCCCTGCTGGGGTGGTTCATTCTTCTGATTTCTGCAGTGGCCTGAGAGCGTGCAACTCTGCCACTCAGTTCTTTGCAACCATCTGAGTGCCTCTTACAGCACTCTCTTTGCCAAAGATCTGCTGGGTTGTCTCCACAGAGATACATCAGAAGGGCAGGAAGGAGTTGGGAGGGATACAAGGTGCCTAGGAGCACGCCTATCTCTTTGTCCACAAATTGGTCACATGCTGCCCTTTAAGCAGAAGACTCATTTTGTTTTAGAAGCTGTTGTAGCAGTACGTTTGGAGGATTGCGAATTTGGCAGGATTATTGACCTATCTAGGCTTATGGGGATTTCATTCTTTCTGGATGTGTTGTTATAAAAATTGGGTTAAGGGTACTGGGTGGCTCAGTTGGTTAAGCATCTGACTCTTGGTTTCGGCTCAGGCCATGATCTCAGGGTCGTGGGATCAAACCCCATGTGGGGCTCCGTGCTCAGCCAGGAGTCTGCTTGAGATTCTCTCCCTCTGCCCCTCCCTCCCCCCACCTGCTTGTGTGCACTTGCGTGCACGTTCTCTCTCTCTCAAATAAATAAATAAATCTTTTTAAAAATTGGGTTAAAAAAAGACCAGATTCTTTTTAAGTTTTCTCATCATTTTTATTTATCGTACAAATAACATCACAACAACAATAAAGAAAGAATAAAAGGTGGGGGGGGGATAGCAGGCTACTGTAAATGTCTTCTTAAAAGGACACAAGGCTGTGGCAGATGCGTGAATCGTGCCTTCAATTTATCTTGTATCCTCTCAACGCTCACTTGTCAAAAAAACCACCTCATTTTGTAATGGCACCAAGAGGCACATTAGTACAAAGTGCAGCGTAGCTCTGGTGAAGTTTTTAACAAGGATTGGCTAGACAAGAAAAGCTATAGTCCATACTTGTCCAATTTGAGGAGGAGGAGCTGGGGGAGAGCGGAAAGGAATCTGTATAATGTGTTTTTACTTTCTGCCTGTAGGCATTTCTTCTACTGCGCAGTCTCCCAAGTGAAAGCGATGCAAATCTTTCTAAACCATTTTCTATCTTCTAATGGTATCTCTTGAGAGCTGGCTAGGTCCCTGAGCTCTTAACTTTCTGAAAACTCCATAGAACCAAGAGAGCGTTAAATACGTATTTGTGAACGAGGGTGATGAATTGTTTTGTCGTGACCTTGGCTAAGAGGGGGATGGGCTGGTGTGGGAAGCTCTCGTGGAAAGATTGCCATCTGACGGACTGACCTACTTTGATACAGGTTTTTTCCCTCTGGCACTCTTAAGTCTTTTTAACAATTCATGGCCCGTCTATTAATTTAATGTGATTGAGACAAACATTTTCAGACTGTAATTGAAAGAGCGTAGCTTTTTCAAATGTGTGGGGAAGGCTAGTGTTTGCAAAGCCTCTGGACATTGGGAACATCTGACAGGTATGTAGGTGGTAAATTGAATAAATAGGATCTATCATGTGCTGGAAAGTGGTTTCTGTAAATAGGAAATTAACGTCGCCTGCAATGAGTCAGATCTGAAATAATGGTGTTTAAAATCGTTGACTCCCACCCAGGTATTTTAAGGACTAAGTCAGCCATCCTTAACCCTTTTCAAAATGCAAGATACTAGAATATGACAGGCGGCGACCCTGAAGCATTATCTGTCCCCTTTGGGTTCATTTGCATAATACACACACAAGCCAATACAATCAACATTCATCAGCTCATGCCCTTCAGAATTAATGGAGCCATTTCCTGAATGCTTCTGCAGAGGTGTCTTTTTCCCTGTCTCTCTGACACGCAGCCTGCAGTCAGCTGATTCTCCTTCCTTTCCTGTTCCTGCAAAGATGCTCCTGTCTTCCCTCCCTGGCTAGGCAGAGAGAAACTCTAGCTTGCTGCCCCATCTTCCTGGCCTCCCACCCCCATTTCAACGTCCTGTCCACTTTCACTGGGTGCTGCCTCCAATGAGCTATTCGGAGCTTCGTTTTTGTGAAAATTGAACATAATAATGATGTCATGAATTATACAATGCAAGCACCTGACTCGTGGGACCAGCAGTCTGAGCCTGGCTTTTCATTTGAAGTAGCGCCGTTCTCTGCTTCAGCAGGTGCTTTGTTAAGTGCAGACAAAAGTGAATTGCATCACCTCCCCTCTCCCTCTTAATCACACCGTGTTTACAACTGTCCTGGCTCTCTGGGGAGCAGGGCTCTGACCGCAGTCCCTGCCCTGGCCCCTGGCACTGCAGAGTGCATTTCCCGACTCGGTCCCTGCTCTGCAGTGGATGTGGGTAATTCTTCCCCACACTGCTCTCTTCGTCAGCCCTGAGCATTTCAAATGAAAACGTGGTTGGCAGGAGCAGATGTGTGCTGTTGCACCCACCCTTGCTCATCCTCATTAGCTGTCTTTCTTCAAGGCAGAGCACCAGGGAAGCGAAAGTTCCAGCCCTGTTACTGATGCTGAAAGCCGGATGTTCGGATGCTGGCAGACTTCTCCCTAAGCAGCAGCTGCTTCTTCCTGTTTCCCTCCCATGCATCTCTTGAACCCAGTTTGAGAAAATAACATCCCTTTGATGCCTGGGCCGGGGATGTTCTAAATGGATTGAGGTACAGCCGTTTGTCAAATGTTTGTCATGCAGAAGGCACGTCCACTCTACTACATCTTTTAATCCCCCTACCAGCTCCGGGCATGGGCATGGAGTCCGAAAGACGTGGGTTTGAATCCTGGCACTGCCACTCACCAGCTGTGTGACCTCAAGCACCTAAAGTGATCTCTCTATGCTTCATTTCCCTATCTGCATGATGAACATAGTCATCCCCCCTCCATAGGATTGCTGTGAGATTTAAGCAGGATGGTTGATGTAAAGCCAGTGCCCTGGTGTGTAATAAATGCTTCGTCAGGGGTAGCTATTACCCTGGAGAGTTTGAACTTGGCCAGGTTGCTTGACTTATCTAAGGTTGTACACCTAACAAGTGATAGAACTGAGCTCTGAATCCAAATCTTTATAATGTTTCCTTTTCTCCCTCTTCTCCTTTATTAAAAGGCTGCTGTGTCCATGCCCAGGCACTGCGAAAAAGCAACTGGGGCTCCTGGATACGTTGGCAGTGAGCTGTGCAATTAAATACCAAGGCTAATAATAAAAAAAAATTACAATACGATAACTAGTATCTATTGAGTACCCACCATACGGGGGGGCGTGTGCTAGGCAATTGGCAGCATTCTCTAATCTCTTCAACAGTGTTCTCCAAAATTTAGTCATTTGTGTTCTGTCTTCATGATATTTACCATTTTCTGTATACCACCTACACCACTGTCTTACTTAACTGTCCTTAAAATCGATTCACATTATCACTTAAATCAGTGATTTTTTAAAAATTGTTGCCACCATTGTAAATAGAAAGCCAACATCATTTACCATAAATAGAAGGTGACCAGGAACATAAATACAATAAAAACAAAGCATTATTGTCAAGGTCTGTCCAGCCAGATGATGCTCGGGACCTGAGCCCTGTTCTCTGTTCAAAAGGGAGATTAGCAGGTGTTAGAGAAGCAGTAAAGACATACTGGAGCCAAACAGGTGGTTCTTCTGGCCTCAACTGGAACAACCGGGAGAGAACAACATCCTCACGTGTGATGCCATGTTCTTCGACGCCCTGCCAGGATGCCACCTGCCATTTCAGGGTCTCCGCCCCCTGCTGAGGGACACACTGGCTCGCGGGGAGCTGTTGTTGCCTCATGCTACCGATGATGGTGGCAGAAGCTCAGAGAGGTCACATCATTTACTCAAGATCACACATCTGATAGATGGTCCAGGATAGAGTTAGAACCAAGGTCTTTTCTCGACAAAAGATGAGAGAAGTGTGTCAGACTTCAACAAGCTTGATGATGGGGTCCGCCCAGGGGCGCCAGAGTGCTCGCTTGAGTTTTCCATTACAAGTTCATGGTCATGGAGCTCATTGAGTTGCCAAGGACCTTAGCAGGCGGGGAAACCCTGACACCTTTGGGGAGGCAGGTAGGTGGTCCAGGTGCCTGGAATTGGGCAGGAGGGGGATCCGTGCGGTTGGCAATCAAGTGCCACTGGATGCTGAGCTGTGGCAGTGGACACCACCACCTCCCTGCTGGGAGCAGGACTGGCTGGGTCTGCAGTGGGACGTGGGGGAGGTAAGAAGGTGGCGGGACCCGAGGCTGTCCTAGGCATGTCAAGGTCAGTGACTGGAGGCACCGGAGTGGTGGAAAGAGGAGAAGCCCCAGTTCAAATCCCAATCATTCCAGTAAATCACTTACCACGGTAAACTTGGGAAAATGCTTGCTTTTTTGCCCTTCAGTTTCCTAATCTGAGAAACAGGGATGATGCCAATATCCCCTCCCAGGGTTCTCTTGAAGATGAAATGAGCTAAAGCTTGAATATCTAGCAACATACTGACCGATCATCAAATAATTTTCTCTTGTCCCTCCTCCTTCCCAGTCTGGCCCTATCTGTTTCCCTAAATCCTCCTTCCCCTCCCAGCCCCACCTTCCTAAAAATGGATCTAATCTTGAGGACATGGGTTGAATCCCTTGCGTCTCTGGCTAGGTGATGGCAATATAATGTCTCTCACAGATTAGGAGTGCCTTTACCAACTGGGGTTGCTTATAGTCTCCAACAAATCGTGGATCATAGCCCGGTGAAGGGTTTTTGGTTTTTTTTGTTAAGAAACCTTTGGGCTTTCTGCCTGTTGCCATTCCCACCAGTGAAAACATCATGGAGTCTGACATTTGCTGAGGTCACTATTCTCCCCTGGTGGCCTCTTCTGTCTCTCTCTGGCTGTGTTGGTCAGACCAGCTTTCCTGTGCTTGGGAATGTCGGAGTGGGTTGACTCTAGGAACTGCCAGGCCCCACCCCCCTTTCTGGGTTCTTCCTGACAATGCAGGAAGGGATGGCCAGCAGAGAGAAAGCAGTTGTGTTCGGTGACACAAACCTCCAAAGGATAAGGTTGTGTGGCCAAGACCTGGTGTTTCCCTAAGGGCCTCTGGCGAGTTTGTCCTATGTGAATTCTCGGCAGCCCCGGCAGCTTCACCTTATTTGTTCCTTCTCCATGGAGCATTGGGTTTCTACGAAACTGGGGAGGAAACCTTTATTTAGTAGCCTTCAGTCTTCCCCTCTTCCCCAGGTGTGGTCTGGAACGTCCTCTCCAGTAAACGTTCTTGTACAAATCTCCATCTCTGGATCTGCTTCCCAGGGAATCCAGCTGTCATCGGAGATATATTCAGTGGAAATGTCCACACTCTGATGCCCCAGCATCCGGGGCATAAGCCTGCATCCTGCTAATGGGAGACAGAGAATGGCTAGCGAGCCATGTGGTCTGGACTAGAATCTGAGCCTCCACCACCCACCGTGGTGGGCTCTTGCAGATTGATCAGCCTTCCCACAAGCCCGGCTTCATTATCTGTAACAGGAACATAATAGGATTCTCGATCTCATCAGCTGCGGCAACCAAGGTAGCTGATGCATTAGAATAGAGCCCAGCACACGGCAGGAAACGCTGGGCCTCACTAGTAGCAGATGCTGTCGAAAGCTCCTTCATTTTCCCGGATTCCTTGGTCTCCTTGAAATCATAATCTTCTGGTTCACCTGCTTCTCCCGCCATTTGCCGTCCATTTGCTTTGCTGGTTCCTATTCCTCCTCCTGCCCTCTAAATTTGGGTGTTCTTCTGGTCCTGGCCCTTTTCCTGCTCCCTCATTCTTCCTTTTCCCTTATTCTCTCTCTCCAGTCTCTCCCACTGTGCTGGAAGTGGCCTGCAAGCCCTCTGGTACTGTGAATAGCCCTCCAAGTCGGCTGCGTGTATTGTTTTTAAATGCTGTGGTTTTTAGGGAGGATGGGCAGACCTGTCATTTGCATGAATAAACCAGAGCATCTCCCATTTTGGCTCCAAAAGTCAGTCTGTCAAAGCTTGTGATTTGTATTAGTAATTTTGTTTTCAGCTTATGCCCTTGAGTGAGGGCACCCGCCCATCTTGTAATAGGTGCTATTGTCAAGGCTGATAATGCACTGAAGGCAAGAGGACGCAGACAGAAAGGTAACTACCATTTGATGTTCTATGACAAGAGACAAGATAAAGAGATTCTGTGAAAGTCCTAGAATAATGAGGACAATGAGCCATTATTCTCAGGGGTTCATTTTTAGACCGTTGTGGTACGCACCCTAAATCTCAATTGTTTACATATGAATTATGAGACTCCCAGGAAAGCCTAAAGCCCATGAAAATTATACGCAAGAAATTGTACTGATGGCCTTGATCTCAGTTAAATCGATGAAAAAGTATTTTCTGACTTCAGAGGTTAAATAATGTGTTTATTTCTAGGAGGAGAAGAGGAAGAGAGGGACTGAGCAGAAAAAGGGGAGGAGCAGAAGGGACAGGAACTCACATCTGCGTGCTCAAGCGTTTGACAAATGTCTTCTCAGCTCTTAGCCAGAAAACCTTTGTAAGGAGAGAGTCCGTTACTCCCATTTTACAGGTAAGGAAACAGGGACTCAGAACAGAGAAAGACCCTCCCTAAGGCCACACACAAGGTGGTCTGCACACCCCGCCCGCTGCAGGGCTGACCTGACCGCCTCAGGCGCAGGGCGCTGTGACGTCATCGTAACTTCAAGATGATCTTGAGTCAACTTCAGTTCTGTCATCACCCTTGTGACATGGAGGGACAGTGCTGCAAGGGCATGACCAGACAAGACATTCCTACGTAGCAACCTTGATTTATTGACAACACAAACCAAGGCCAGTTTTGTGACAGATGCATACCTCTCTCCCCCCGCCCTTCACCCTCCCCTGAATTCACACAAGGCTTTCAGAAGGCTTCAGTTCTGTACCTTCTCACATTATCTACGGTTCCATCCAGTGTAGCCAAATGGATTGAACCTGTTTTCGATCTACTTTCGGAGCTTAGAAAATTCCAGATGTGGGGTGGGGTTATAACATCTGCACGCCCCGTGCTGGCCGGCCAGTGAGATCCTTCCGTCACATTGCTCACGCTACAACTGCAGTAGGTGACTGATGGTGGCCCCCTGTGACCGTCTCAAGTGACCTCAAGGAGAAACCCAAAACAAGAGGGACGGGGAAAACAGTGGAGGCATGCCAGCAATGTTTTTGAACAATCCTACATGATCGAAACATGATGTACGGAGATCACTAAGGGCATTTTATGTGTCTATGTGGAGATCAGCAAGCCTTAATTTTTGCAGCCAAACACATTATACCTTGAGACGTGCAATTGCAGGACTGCTCTCAAGCATGTATGCCCCTCCCCCTTCTTGCATATAATCCCCTGCCAACTGACTAGTTTTGGAGCAGTTCCTTCAGAGCAATCTGAAATACCATCTCCCCAGTAAGACAACGAATAAAACATTTACTAACCTAATTTCAGGTTGGCTTTTTTTTTTTTTTTCCAGCGGACACGTGTGTGGAAAATTCTTGCTTATATGAGGAACCTTACCAAATCATTTCTTTGATGCCCTTTTACGACTGCCGCCAGGAGGAGAAAGTGAAATTATTTTGAAGGAGCGAGTTTGGGAAATAAATAAAGATGTTTTCTTTCCTCTGTGCTTGATTTTTTTTTTTTTTAATCTTAGCGGTTGAAATTTGGTGCTTGTGGTTTTGAAGACTACAATTCCCAAACCTTTATGTTGGACTTCCATGGGGCACTGAGCTGGCTGCCATCCACAGTCTGTTCAGCTGAACATGACCAGAACACTTCATACTGGTGGCTGAAAGGAACATATTAGCTGGTGAGCACCTGCCCCCAGCTCACAGCAAACAGCTCAAAGTGAAATACTTCTAAAGTAGACTATGTGCTCAGGTCTTTGCTTGCCTCATGGCGGTGTTGCAAAGCATGGCACTGGGTTTCCATGAATCTCAGGTCTGAGAGGTCTTTCCAAGGTCCTTCTTGGTCCTTCTCAAGTCCAAGGGTTTCATAAGGTCAGAGAAAGTCATCCAAGAGAACTTGCGTGGACAGACTGAGCCACAAGCATCAATTTTGTTTTCTGCCTTCATTCCTGCCTGTGGAATATTTTCCAATTAGGTTTCCATGTTATTCTTTTTTTTTTTTTTAAGATTTTATTTTCTTTGACAGAGAGAGACACAGTGAGAGAGGGAACACAAGCAGGGGGAGTGGGAGAGGGAGAAGCAGGCTTCCTGCTGAGCAGGGAGCCCGATTCGGGGCTCGATCCCAGGACCCTGGGATCATGACCTGAGCCGAAGGCAGACGTTTAATGACTGAGCCACCCAGGCGCCCCTCCCTGCTATTCTTAACCAAGCAGTTCTTTGTGCTTTATTGCCCCAGACTTTCTAAGCAGGGGGTTGAACCATTCGCTCCTCTCTCTGGAAATCCACTGATAGGAACCAAGTGTTTGCCACAGCCTCAGGTTAAGAAAGCCGGTTACATTTCTTGCAAGTGTCCTGTCCAACCTGCCCCCACCTTCGCTTTTCAGTTCGCACCCCTCTCAGGTTCTGATTTAAAAGCACTTAATTAGGATGCTAATTAGAACCTAATCAGGTCGCTAATGAAGTAGCTGACAGCCCAGATCAATTAAAAAAGGGAAAAAGCATCCCTGGCCTTTTGTTTGCAGCCTCTGCAGGAGATGACATTCTCTTTTTAATTGCTTGGAGGCAGGCTGCATGGAACCAATCAGCCCCTGTCGCTGCTTGTCTCCTGGTCACGTTGCCGTGCTGGCCAGAGGCGGCACTGCCGAGGGGGCGTGTAGTCGGACTTTGGAAAGCAAGCTTTCTCCTTTCCGTGTGCTTGAAGCCCGTAAATCCCACACTTCCAAGAGGACTGCTCTGCCTACCTGTCCCTGCTCCTGACCACCGACATAGTCTACCCAAAAAAGTGGCAGTGAGCACTGAAACCAAATAAATGTTTTAAATAACGTTCTTCCTCGTCCTTCTTTTTTTTCCCTGCTAACCTGGAGGCTGGAGTCCACACAGAATTTTGGTGATGATTTTTGTAGAAATAACAAGTAACAAATAAATCTAACATGGCAGGCATTACTCAGTAGAAAATCAGATTGCTTTCTAGACTGCAGTCATCTCGGGAACGTGTGAGGGCTGCAGTGAAGCCAGGCCCGTGAACCCAGAGGCGATCCTGATGACCGGAAGCAGACCAGTCCCCAGGAGATGGGGACTAAGGAGAGGAGGCCGAGGAGGCGAGCATTAGAGGCGAGGAAGAGAGCTATGCAAGTGGTTTAACAAAATATATTTTTTTAATACATATTGAGCATCTATTGTGTGCTAGGGGCTCTGCTGAGCTCAGGTTATAGAGCAGTGAACAAAACAAGATAGACAATTAAACAAATGATTGTAGATAAATTAAATGTGTGCAGGGCTGCCAAAGACCAATCCTGAGCACCACTGGCAGGTCCTGTACAGATGCCCCAGACTTCCCTGAGGAATAAAGCTGCAGCCGAGAAGTGAAGGTCAAGGACGAGATGGCTGGGCAGTAGGGCCAGAACAGTCCCCCTTGCAGGAATAGCACCTGTGAAGGGGGGTGAGCAGTTATTGTTCTAGGAGCTGAGAAAAGTCCCCAGAGCTAGAGCAGATAGAAGGGAAGGATTTCGTGATTTGAGGCTGGGGCTTTGCCCAGTCGTTCATAGCCTTTTAAGCCACAGGGAGGATTTTGGACTGTAGGGGGTTTGAGGAAGGCATTAACAGCTTTTAAGCAGGGGATTCTTCAGATCAGATTGAGTGCTTAAAATACGCCAGCAGCTGTGTGGGGGACTGATCAGGAGGCGTCCAGATGGGAAGTGGGGGGATCAGTGGTCTAAGTGGACGCTGATGGTGGCCCGAGCTGGGATGCGGGCAGTGGGGACGGGAAGAGGTGGGTAGGCTTGAGAGGCCTTTTGTAGAAGGAAGGGGCAAGAGTTGCTGGTTAATTGCATGTTGGGGGTGAGGAAGAAGAAATAGCCAAGGGTGGTTCCTAAAATTATGGCTGGAGCAGTGGCTTTACTGTAGGACTGTTTACTGAGAGTAGGCATCTGGGGAGAGAAAGAGTAGATCTGGGGGTGGGGGTGGGACAATCATAAATCCAGTCTTGGCCATGTTTGGTTTGAGGCATCAAATAACCATGTCAAGGAGGGCAGTGGGATTGGAGGGTCTGGACCCTGGACGAGCTGGAGATGGGTGAGTCATTGGTTGGCCAACAGTGGGCCGTGGTCTGTGGAGCTCCACAAAATTCTCTTGCAGGGGGAGGAAATCCCCTCCTTTGAGAGGAAGCTCAAATCCAGAGGAATTCCAACATTAAATGGTCTCTGAGCAGAGGACGAATATGGAATCAGCCAAGGCAACTAAGAAGGAGCTGCCAGAGACGAGAAGAGGAACTGGAGAGGACCTTTTTAGGGATGGTTTTTGTATACAGGGTTTTCTGGGAGGAGATCATTGTGAACTGATAACCACTCCAGGCCTGAGATCAGTGGTTTTCAAAAACATTTAAGCAACAAAAGTCCCCTGAGAGTGAAACCTTCTGTAGATGTCACCTGGAAAGGTAGAGTCTGGGCTTGAGGTCCTGCTCACTCTGCGTTCCTCTTGTCAACCCCACCTCCCACCTCTGAATCCCAGGCTCTGAGGAAGGGGGCCAGAACAGCTTTGCCCTAGAGGATGCCCACTTGAACCAACCAAAGGCCTGGGTCCTTTGCACGGAGGGAGCTTATAGAATCTGACCCCTCTGCATTGCTCCAGGTTGAAAGCATCGGGGAGCCCCTTACCAGACACCACACCTTCTATCCCCATCAATAAATGCCTCGTAATCCTTAGAAGCTCAGCTTAGACCTCACTGGCTTCGTGAACCTTCCTCGGGCCCCCAATTCAGAATTGATCATGCCTCCCTCATTGGGCTCCTTCCTGCACTCCTCACGTGGACTACTTTGTTATTCATTTACATGCCCTTCTCCTCCATCCAACTTTGTTTCCCCAGGGCAGGGACCCAGTCTTTGCATCTCAAGGCCAGGATAATGCCTGGCACAGTGTAGGTGTTGAATCAGTGTTTGCCCAGTTGCCCAATTGGATTAAACTACATTGAATTTAAACTTGGAAGGGCACTCCGATCGGCTACAGTCCTTCCTTCTTTTACATAAAGGTGAGAACGAGCTCCAGCTCTTTGCTGGCAGAAGTGACTCTGGAATCCCGAGTCCTGGTTTCCAGTCCAATTTTCTTAGGATCCTTACTTCAGTTCTCCAGAGTTAGCAGCGCTGGATAAATATGGAAATGTTGGAGAAAGATCCCCCTGGTCTGCGAACTGTAGGTGGCTCTCGCTGGTTTAAATGGCATTATCTCTGTATCATCCGCCAGGCCCACGGCATCAAGTGACTTTCTTTGGACTCATTTGTCATGAGCAGAAGTGTGACAGTCTCTCCTACTTGTCCTTACCACCTGTCATGGCTCCAGCTCCTTCACAGATTCCCCATCACTTTTAATTCTTACCTTCAAGAAAGAGCCCACTTCTCACTTTTGCTCATGGACATGCTTCATTTGTTTTCTTTTCATCTCCTTTCCCAGGATTTGGCCCAAGGATGATTCCAATGTAAAGGCTCTGTGGCGCTTCCTCTGGGTGGACAGAGGTAGGGAATTCCTTGCGGGGGAAGCAGAATTGGCCTCCCTCCCCGGGAGCCTGAGTAACGGTTCTTTACCGGTGAAAAAGGGATTCTCGAGAGCCATCCTTGAGGAGAGAAGCTGTAAACACTTCTTGTCCACCGTCTGCGCCTGCCGTGCTCTGACCCTCAATTTAGAAGGAATGGGCCAACTGCGCCGGGAAGCTGGCTGCTCGCTTCTCTCTCCCACTTATCGTGGACCTGGGTCAGTCGTGTTTCCCTTCGGATCTCCCCTTCTTCAACCATTCTGCCTCCCCGGCGTTCAGCCAAGAATTGCTGTCAGCCTACCAATCCCATTGAGGAAGCAGAAGGAGGCAGAGGGAAGGAAGAACAGGGGCTCTGGACTCGATCCCACATTTAAGCTCCATCCTTACCCTCCACCTGTGGGATCTGTCCCTTAACCTCCGGGAGACTCTGTTTCCTCCTCCGCAGATTGGGACTGAGAGCCCCTCCCTGCAGCAGGCTAGTGGTGGGGATGGGCAAAAACTACAGAAAGCCTCCGGCAGTGTGTTTGGCCCGTGCGGTCACCTAAGAAACGTTTATTGTTCATAAACCAGATATTTTTTTCAGGAGAAATCATTCGTTTCACTTGCTCTCATCCCGGTGGCACATCCCAAACGGTTAGGATTGATCCATCGACCCACCGAGTGCACGGAAGAGAGTGCCTGGTGCAATCGCGGTTTGCTGTTCTGAGTTATTGTTGTTCGTGCCACTATTGGGATGCTTATCGATGGGACAAGTCTCTTTTAAAGATAGATTCTTGCATGATAAGTAGTTGCTTGTGGCTGAATGCATACGAAGAATGAAACCCAGATCGCTTTATGAATTTGGACTGTTTCGTGATTAAAAAATATGAATTAATCTGTCAAAAGAAAAAGAAAAAGTGTTTAACCAATGGGGACACTTGGACTAATTGAGTGTTGATTCTGGAGCTACTCGGGGTATCCTTGGCAACTGTTTAGGGGAGCACGGAGCTTCCCAGAGCTCTGCTTTCAGATGGAGGACACACAAAGGTTATCCTTTCAAAGCTCTCTGTGTCTGTCAGTTAGTGTCTGCGGCCATATGTACTTTTGAGAGAGCCTGATGGATTACAAGGGAGATGTGGGTGGCCAGATTCTTCCTCTTGCATAGAAATGTTACACTTTTTTTTTTTAAGATTATTTATTTATTTATTTGAGAGGGAGAGAATGAGAGAGAGAGCACATGAGAGGGGGGAGGGTCAGAGGGAGAAGCAGACTCCCCGCCGAGCAGGACCCCGATGCGGGACTCGATTCAGGGACTCCAGGATCATGACCTGAGCCGAAGGCAGTCGCTTAACCAACTGAGCCACCCAGGCGCCCCAAAATGTTACACTTTTTAAACAAATGTCTGATGTCTGATCTTGATTTAATAACTCTCTGGTTAAGAGGTGCCATATCTTAACCCTAGTTTAAAAGCAGCCTGAAAGGTTACTCTTTCTTTGCATCTCTATGCTGGAGGCCAGTACTTTTCTATTCACAGGCCTTCCCTGAAGGTACTCTGTTACTTGAGTGAGCCATTTGTGACGTCAAATACAATGACGGGACTTTGTTTACTTTTTTTTTTTCCAGTATTGAGTATTTGCTGGGAACTGTTTTAGTACAACCTACTTGCACATGAGCGTATACCCAAAGAAAATAATTAGGAACACCAAAGAAGCTTAAGAGATTCATCTCAGCCACCTAAGTTGTCCAGCAACGAAGTCCTGGTTAAGGGGTTTAGAACATACCAGAAGATGGAGTCTCACAGAGCCACTAAAAGTCGTACTCATGGGAAGATCTTCATGGGAGACGTGGGGAAATTCTCATGATGTGATGTTAAAGAAGAACATAAAATCGGTTGTTGGTTCTGATCTTGACTTCACTAAAAAAGATATAAAGACAAAGCGTGAAAGGATGTGTGCCAAGCTGATAATTGTCCCCAAGTTGTGCATGTGAGTGGGACTGTGATTTTAATTTTATTCTTTATACCTTCCCATATTTTTTTTAACTTTGCATAGTACACATTAAAAACTTCAATTTAGCAGCCCTCTTGGTGCAGTGGGCAGCGCGTCAGTCTCATAAAAACTTCAATTTAAGTAAGGGTGTTATTTAACAAAGGTTAAGGACACAATCTCATAGGTTCATGGAGGTGATAGCAGTAGAATTTTTAAATTAGAAATTGGTAGCAAGGGATAGCCGTTGGATATTAATGTTTAGCACTTACATAACATTTCATGGGAGGCTTTTCGGGTGTTTTATAGTACCTGAGCTCTCATCTTCATACCATCCCCTTGTGGTAGGCAGCAGGAGTTGTAATGATTTTGTGCATTAAAAAAAAAAAAAAGAGCAGGTGCAAAATGAAGACTGCATTTTACTTGCTTCTACAGATGTTTTTTAGCTGTGAGATTGGACCCTATATGAGGACATACTGCCACTGTTCCCCATTCATAGACAAACAGGTGGTCAGGATTGGCAGGAACCCTAGAAACAGCGTGTAGTCCACTACCCCGAAAAGAGGAAATGGACATAGAACAGTGAGCTTGCCTAGTGTTTGAAAAGCTAATTCCCACGCCTTCTTGCTCAACATGGAGAACGTTCCAGAGCTTTTGTTCTTACATATAATGCTATTCCTGCTGAAGCCCTTTAAAAGAGAAAGGGCTGGGGCGCCTGGGTGGCTCAGTCAGTTAAGCATCCGACTCTCGATTTGGGCTCAGGTCATGATCTCGGGGCTGTGAGATCGAGTTCCTCATTGGGCTCTGTGCTGGGCGTGCAGCCTGCTTGGGATTCTCTCGCTCTCCCTCTCCCTCTGCCCCCCCACCCCCCAACTTGCTCTCTAAATAAAAAACAAAGAGAGAGGATGGGGGAGAGAGAAAGGAGGGATACTGAATGATTAAGGATTGGATTGGAGGTGGGATAGAAGGAAGGCTCTTGGCAGCCAGAGAAAGTGGCCCCAACTCCTGCTGGCTGAATTCAAACCAGGTCTGTGTGTCTGGCGCTCTTCTGGTCCTCTCGTGGCAGTCAGATGACCCAAGCTCCTCCTCTGTGCACCCCTGCCACTGCCCCAGTCTCCCGAATTTCCATAGCACTGGTATCTCTAGCACACCAGCCCATCTATGATAACTTTCAACTTCAGAATCAGGGTATAAAAGAATTTGAAGCTTCTCTCCTTCCCAGTTCCTGGTTAGAGTTTTTAAGGGTGATTTGGTTCAAATTCAGAGGAGGCAAATACACATATTCCCCCACAGTTACCATCTCTGATGTTTCGATCAGTGCTTACCTGAGGATGGACTTTTTCCCATAGCACCCACGAGTTTGCAGGGATTCCAGAGAGGGCAAACATTAGTGTGATAATGCTGCTTTGGGAGTTCAATAGATACCTGGTTTTGAATGGAGGTTCTCCCTGTGGCTAGTTGACCCTCAGTTTCTTCAGAGTGCAAAAAGAAGGTAATGAGAACAGCAATAACTGTGTTAGTCAGGAGAGGGTGTGTTATGTTACAGTAACAAGGAAATCTGGAAATATCCGTGGCTTAATAAGGCAAACATTGATTTTTTTTTTTTTTAATGCTCTTGCAAAATCTGATGTGTATCATCTGGGCGCTTCTCCATCTGGTGACTCTGGGAGACAGGTGCCCTCCGTCTACCATCTCAATATGTGGCTTCCGGGGTCACGGGGTCAGAGAAGAGAGAGCTAAAAGGTCATGGACTGGCTCTTTAAGTGTTGTGTCCAGAAATAACACATGTCACTTGCATTCATATTTTATTAACTCAGACTGGCTGCGTGGCTTTGCTTAACTGCCAGGGGATTGGCCGTTTAGGACACACGGGCTTCTGAATGAATGCTAGGTGTCTCTGCTGCCTGCCTGACCTCAACAGAGCCTCTCCTATGGACCGGGCACTGTTGTAAATGTTTCACCTGTTCATCCCATTCGATTATCAATCTTATGAAGTAATCACTAATACCTCCATTATATAGATGAGAAACTGAGCCACAGAGAGGTTAGGCAACTAGAGTGTCCCAGCTAGTAAGGGATGGAGCCAGGATTTAAAGCCAAATAGTCTGACTCCAGGACCTTGGCATTGATTATCTCCCTAATAATATTTCTCCTGGAGGGGTGGATTTCTGTACGATTCTAGGCAATGCCAATAAAACACAGTATCTGACATGTAATAGTTAATCACAGATGGCAGCGACTTCTGTCATGATTGTTGTGGGCTACCTCCAATCCTTTCTGAGTCAAGGCAGGGTGTAAATAGATGACTATGTGATAGAGCTTTATTAAAAGGTATCTCTTTCGTCCTGGCATCTGGGGTTGCACGGAATGCTTTAATAGAACCTTGCAGAGAAGTATCAAGTAATTACCATTGTATGGAAGTATTTTAACGAGCTGTGCCCATTCTTACCCTGCAAGGGGCATGAAGCAAAGTTTACATTTTAATTACTGGCCTGCCATGTCTCATTACTGGAATCTGCAAGACTGCTCTCAGCAAAATTTAAGGACACAACAGTAGTTTATTTCGTATTTATTTTAATTAAACATCAGTGCTGGCCTTGACTTGTCTTGTAGGTAGTTACAGCAAAAATACTGTGTTGTAAAGTGATGTCTGAGTCCCTTTGTGGAACCCGAAATATATTTGGTGTTGAAGTGACTCCCTGTCTCGTTCCTGCCATGAGTTAATTGATAGCACCCTTGTCCTTTATCAGGAAGCCCCAGCAGCTGGAGACAGCCTGGTATGCAGGTGAGCAGGCAGCACTACTCCAAGAAAAGGGACTGTTTGGAATTCTCTAGATTTGCATAGACCAATAAAGGATATCACTGAGATTATAGAAGAACTGGGGCAGTGAATGGTGAGTATAAACCCATGTGTCTACAGCAGTTAGTACCATTCCTCCCTGCCAGGTGGGAGACGGAAGGCAGACTCTTGATAGTTGAGAAATATTTCTAATTCTTCCCTAATTCCGGGCATTGGGAGATGGCTCCTTCTTATTTCTTACCTTCTTTCAGAAGCCCAGTTTCTGCCACAGATCGCAGCCCACTGTCTCTGACACAGGAAGGTGCCCTCCTGAGAATCGCTCACTCTCCGAGTTTAATCCCTGTGCTCGGCAATGGGCCAGGAGAGAAAGGTAAGGAGACACCGACCCAGCACCAACCACACACAGATGGGTAAACAGTAAGTTAAGGGAGACCAAACTTCAAATATGCTCCATAGAGACATGGGGGGAAATGGGGGGAATGCAGAGGAGGGGCCAATTAACTCTGAGGATTGGGCGAAGGATCGCTGAATCATGTCTGTGGGTGCCTCATTGTCCTTTGACACTAATCAGAACCCGGAGATATTACTATTTCTAAGAACTAAATAGGTTGCGTTCGGTAATGTAATTCCCCAGTATCATTTTAGCTTCGGTTGAGTATCATTCTGCAGCTTCTTTTATCAGGTATTGACAGTTTTGGCATTGGAAACTATGTTAGCCAGATATTGGAAAAATATCGGCAGGTTTCTAAAAAGAAGAATTCTGCAAAATGACTACAACTATACCGAATTAGCTATGTATGGGGCCAAATTCCAGGTGGGAATATGCATGGGGGAAGGTACTTATTTTATAGTGGTAAGATTATGAATTAATTTTTTATGAAATAGCTTTCCTGTATAATATTGCCTTCAATTTAAAGAGAGAAAAACAAATAATTATTGTTATATCCCAGATACTGCATTTTTAAAAAATCAGTGGGAAAAGCATCAATGGTGAGGTTCAGAAAGGGAATCTTTAAAAATAACTCAAGAACAGTCACTCTTGATGGAAATTCTGACCTTTAGGCAGAGAGCTTGAAAAGGGGTTTTATAAAACTGAAACACATTTTTAGGGAAATTCAGGAAGCTTTTTAGGAGTCAGTAGATCCTGATCATCAGGGATTGATGCTATTGATATTTTTTACACATCAGAACAAAACTAAGAAGGCCCTAACTTTAAGAAAAAAAAATTCCCCCATAATGACACAAATGCTGTACACGAAACTATGTTTTTATTTGTTCTTTATCTTACAATATTTGCCCACATACATGCACAAAATTTAACATAATTTTAGACACTGTACAGGTTTTATTCTCCCCCCACAAAAGACTGTAAGTATTTTTATCCAATACTGTATTGTTTCAGATTTTCTAAAAAGGACTTACTGGCTACATTTTAAAATGTGGTTCTCCTGGAACATTTGAATTAAGCTAGTCGAACTTCTCTTTGAAAAAAAAAAAATCAAGATTATAGTTGAAAGGAAAGAATGTCAGTCTTATCTTTGACTCGAACAGACATGAGGGAAGGTGCTGGTCACAGGTGACCTGGACACTCAGCTCGAGGACTCCGTGGCAGGGACTATGCAGCAGACGGGACTCGCTCTAACGTTCTTTTAAAGCAGAGTCTTTGAGCTGTGAGGCTGACATTCTAGAAAGCAGAGCCTCAAAGGGAGGTCCAGCCCAGAGCCTGTGCCAGAATCCTCTGGGACGCTGTCCTGGCGAAAACAGGGAACACATGCGTCAACACAGGAGATGCTGTGGGGATCAGACGCTAGGACCCGCCTAGCCTGCCCAACCTTAACCAGAGCTTTATCCCTTTAAAACCAAGTTGCTTTTTGCAATATAAGCTCCTGACCAGGTCCTGTTCTGCCCTGATTCAACCTGCAAAGTCCGATTGCACCATCGGTGCCTGGTCCTGACAGAGAAGTACCACCCTTGCCTTTGCCAAGTAAACTGCTGAGCAAATGTATTAACACCCACCGGACTGGGCCAGGTCCTGCCGCCGCAGTTGGAGGCACAGTGCCATCTAGTGGAAAAAGGAAGAAAAGCCCCCCTCTGGTGCCTTTTTTTTTTTTTTAAATTAGTGGGGCGTCATTGAAATAGACCAAAGACTCAGCTGTCCTCCTTTGATATCAAAGAAGCTTGAGAACCAGAGAAGGAAATGGACTTCCCGGATGTCACACAGCCAGCCAGAGGCAGCTTCGACATTACAGAACCTCATCAGTTGAGCCTTGGTCCTGCCCTCTCGGAGCTATGTATAATACCACAATAAAGAAACCGGAAGATAAAAGAGCTTCTCGTGTCTGTTGAGTGGCATTTCAGACCTCTGCCGAGCTGGAGGCGAACATAGGCGGGGACCTCCGTTGTTTACTGTCCTATAGAATGCCTTGGCCAGACTCTCTCGGGGATGGGTGCAAGGCTAGAACAGTCAGTTGTCCATCTTGCCGCCGCGCGTCCCCCCCCCCCCCC
>NW_022589705.1:86545508-86634082 GCF_004348235.1 Phoca vitulina
CCCTGAAACTCTGCACGGGATAAGGCCACATCCATGACACCGTGTGACGGAGCAGGCAGGAGATGCTACAAGTTACCTGTGCCCTGAGGGGAGAAGAGAAAGAGGTGTGGGTTGCCAGCCTCAGCCCTTCCCAAGCTCTTGCCCTGTGCACTCTTTCGAGAGCCCAGGAAAAAGCTTGTGCCTCTGATCTCAAGCCTACTTCCCTTTCCCACCTTTCAGAAATTCCCTGCAAGCCTACGTTCCCCGGTGCCCAGATGCACAGGTTACCCAGATCCCAGCAGAGGGATGGCGTGGAGGAGGGGGCGCAGGACCCCGGTTTCCTTAACCAACTGAGCCACCCAGGCGCCCCAGGACCCCGGTTTCCTGCGCTCTGGGGACTGCCTGACCTTGGTTAAAGCAGATTGCTGGGAGGAACCGCACACCGTGTGGGCTTCCTAGCCAGTCTCCAGCTAAAAGGCATGTACACGGAGTAGCCTGTTACCCACGATTGTGGAAACTGCACGCTGCATTATTCAGTGTCAGTGTGAGGGATGGAGGGAAAGGTGAATGTCAATGCCTAACTTCATTCCCTCAAAATAAAATCCTAAATGTTGACTCGAAACATATGGCTATGTCTTGGGCTAAATCTTAGTCTAGTTTCTAATGGATATCCTAAAACAGCAACAGGATTTCTTAACTGCACTCTCTTCCTTCGGAGTCTGGGCCTTCCCTTGACTCCTGGACCATCCTCATTCCAGCTGGAAGGTCGAGCCCGTCCTGCCCCACACCGAAGATTGCTGGCAGACTCCTAAGCAGTGAACGTGAGTATGAAGGGTGGGCTGTTAAACTTTAAACGTGCTCCTTTCATTTAATTTCTTCAGTGCTGATTAGAGTAGGGGAACTTTTCATACCGCTTTGCTTTTCTAACCAGGGAATCGGACTCAGGGACTTTTGTGGACTGGCAAGGATCTGACCAAACCTTCAGCACCCAGGGCACAGGCTGAGTCCCAGTGCAGCATCCCATGGCCTGATTTACCCCAGGACAAGAGTTCTGAGGTCTCCGGATGATGGAACAGCCTCCGGACGCCGAGTGCCAAAGGTCTGCTGCCTGACAGCCCCTGAACAGAAAGCCCTCCCCCCCTCCTCCTTGAGGTCCCGCTTCCACCTGCGTCTATAGCCTCTCTACCATCACTGTCCTGCCCTTCAAAATTAATTCCCCTCCGAAGCGCTTGGTTAAAGCTGGGCTTTGTTGCAGTGCCCAGGACTCTGTTGAGATGCAGAAGCATAGACAGCCCTGCTTTCCAGCCCAACACATCCCTGGAAAAGAGGCTATAAAGAGGATCTTCATGGTGCAGATTGTATTTTCCCACAGGAACACTTGTAATTGGGGTGCACTGCTCACCAGAGGCCTCGCACCGAACGAATCACAGTGACATCCGGCAGCATGTCCTAAAAGCCGATATGTCCCCCAACCTCTGTAATCATCTATCAGAAGAAAACCTCTGACTCGCCTTTTTCTCTTGATTCTAGCGGGGCCTCGGCTCATTACTCAGTGCTCCTGAACTGAGCCGTCCCTCCCCAGACGCACACGCTGGAGCCCCTTTCTTTCCTCTCCTGGCCTTGATCTTGAGGCCGTGAGCCCCCCTAGTTGTGCCACACGGGCTCTTCTTTCTTCACTGAATCCCTTTAACTAAAAGGCCTTTGAACAATTCACAATTTCCTCTGCCCTCCTTTGCCTCCAGTCCCGCATCGACATGGAGCACATGGGGGCGGGCAGCCCTCCAGCCGGTCACAACAGTGTCCCTCCTCAAGGTGCTGAATCTGGACTGTGATTAGCATGGAAAAGAAAAGTTCCCACATAATGCCCTTATAGGTCAGAGCCCTAAAGCAGCCAGATATATCCCAAATCCATGATGCCTGAAGGTCAATAGGGCATTCTTTTATTCCAAAGATAGGATTGATTTCTTTCTGTATACCAGGCATTTCCCAAGGCACTCGGGACATAGCTGTGAATAAAACAGATAAAAACCCACACGGGGCTCTAGAGGGGAAGGCATAAGTGGCATTTGTCCAATGAGTCGAAAGACCATTGGCTCGGGCGTCAGGAAGCCTGAGGAGCTAGTCCAGATGCTTCTTCCACTAATCAGCCAAGTCACTTCTCCCTCTCTGATCTAGTCTCCTTCTCTGGAGAATGGAAAGACTGGACTCCGTCCCGGGTAAGGACTTGCACCTGAGACTTATCTAAAAGCACTTTGCTTTGTGACCCTCCTTATACTGTAGAGTTTTTGGCTTCCCAACCGAGAGCGTAGCGCTTCCCTGCCTCTCCTTAAGTGAGGCATTCATGCCAACTTCCCTCTCTGCCCCGCACAGTTCTTTCCTGCTTTGATTAATCTTTGGTCTTTAAAAAACAAGGACCCCCCCCCCCCATCCCCCCCCCCCCCCCCCCCCCTTCCCCCCCCCCCCCCCCCCGCCCCCTACGCCCCGGCCCCATGTTCTCCTTTCTCCATGACCATGGGGTCGCAAGCATTTTTCAAGAACAGACAAACGACCCCATCTTCAAAGATAGTTTTTGTGAGAGGAATGCCTCTTTGGGGCCACTATGATGCCTTTGGGGGCGTCTGTTTCCCTGAGCATGCTCAAGGAAGCCAGTGAACAGATCACAGGGAGGGATTCAGTACAGTTGGTGCAACAGAACCACTGGAAACCAATTAACAGCCTGGAAACCAGAGGAAGGATGGTGGCCAAAGGACAGGCCCCCCGTGGTAAACAATTACCAATGTGGGCAGGGACAGCAATGTAGGTCAGCTCTCAGCCAGGAAATCGTTTTACCAGTACAAACTGTGAATCCCTTCTGGAAGCAGAATCTAGGTAAAGGTTTTCTTTCTATATTTGGGCAGATGACCCCCTGGTTGCCTTGCAACTCCCCTTGGTTTCTGAGACAGCTGGTCTTGGCTTCCACCTTCCCTCCACAAGAAAATGGCTCAGGGGCCTTCTCAACCTTGACCTTCTGGTTGATGATCGCGCAAGAGAGGGCTAGATTTTGCTTTAGAAACCAGGTCTGGGCAGGGGACCAGTATTGCCCTCCCATATTCCGACAACACTAGATGTTTTCTGGCACAGACGTGGTGGATCCTTTTTTGTTTGTTTTCCAGAGCACACCTTTCAGCATCTATGGTGCTGTAAAGATTTACCAATTTTAGATGAATATCTGGGGAACCTTAAAATTAACATCAACACCCAGGCTTGAAGGACTGTTCTGGCAGGGATTTGGTCAAGCAGAAACAGGAGACGCTGGGGTTCAGATCCAGTCCCACAAGCAGTTCGGGGCCCCATGCAGAGGCTCGGGTGGGTAGGGTCACTGAGACATTTAGCTCCTAACTTGGCGTGGGCACAGGCTTGTACAGTGTACAAAGGGCTTCTGCATTTACTCTCTCTTTGGTTCCTCGGACCTGCTCTGGAAAGTGTTGAGCAGAGCGAGTGTTGACATTATCCCCACTTTGTAGAGGAGGCTGAGATTCACAAAGGCTCCAGGCATGTGTTTGCTGAGCTGGTATGTGACGGTCAGGACTGGAGGGGGGGGGGGTCTCCCAGTGCTGAGGCCAGGGGTCCTTCTACCACTCCGCAGTGTGTTGGGGTGTCTTCTGAGAGCCCTGGGTCAGGCATTTCTGCTATCTCTCTTAACCTCATTCTAGGCAATACTTCAGGTTTACCAGTAAGCCATGGAGGCTGATCTTGGGAGAGGTACGTGGCCCACCTTTCCCTCGGAAGCCAGGACCACAGAATTCTGATGGGCGTTTTTCTCAGCAGTTCCTGACCCTGCTTCAAGACCAGAGAGGAAACAGCATCTCCTATATACCCATGGCTTCCCAGGGAAGCCACAGTTGCCATATGCCAAGGGCCTCAGAGACTCTCCTCTCTGGTCCCCACTCTGGCGTAGCTTTGCCCTGAGGCCATTTTCCTCGCTGACACCCTTTGGCCTCTAGATCATGTGCAAGGGTTGACCAAACCCCAAGATCCTCTCTTTCTCAGACACTGCATGGGACAGCTCTCTGGCATATGGCCCCAGCGATGGTTGGACTTTCTGTTGGCCTTTTCATAGAGGAACAAAGAAGTGTTCTCCTTCCCCAACTTGGCAACACAAATTTCCACCCTTGAAGACACCTGCTAACAGCGAGTCATGCAGCATTTCTTGAAATGGTACACGAGAAAGTTTGCAAAAGCAGTTGTTTAGAATCCTTCTGCTCTTAGTTAACTTTGCCAGCTGAGTCATCTTCCTAAGTTAATAACAGTAGAATCCTGCATGGACTTACCTCCAATCCATTGGACTAGCTGTAGCTCACACCTGCCTTCCCCCCCAAATATGGTTCTGTGAGGTAAATGCTTGGCATGAACCAGTTTGCTTCCAAGTCACTCTCTAGGGCCTCGTTATAGAGGGGCGAGTGTTAGGCGAGGAATTCAGTGTGCACCTGCAGAGTTCAATGTCTTTTTAAAACCACAAATTGAGGAGCGTAACTAATGAGCACACCGTGAAGGCCACAGACCACTTCATTCAACATTAGAGTCACTTCCCAGGTTGGGTAGAAATGAGAGTCCCCAAAGAAAGGCCACCCCATCAATTAATGAAGAGCTTTTATTTTCCGTGTGATAAATATTCAGCAGACATTTTGATAGACAAAGAGTATGTACGAGAGGCCTTCAAAAAAGCCCACTCTGCTTTCTGGTGGGATGTGGAGGGACGAGAGAGGTGGGGAGGAAGAGATTTCTCTACATGATGTACTCTGTTATCAAAACAGAGCAGCTGGTTGGGGATTTCAGAGTTCAGATGATTTTGAACTGGTTGTCCCTTCTCTGCGGGGACCCTTCTGTCATTCTGGCTTTTGCTTGCCCTTCTAGAGCCTGCCCCTAGGATGGTCATGAGGTTAAAGCAGAGAACCCACAGAAAGCTTGTATTTCAATGCCTGGCACACCACAACTGTTTAGGGTAGTCATCACCTGCGTTATTCATCATATTGGCATCAGGGGAGATGTGTCTCTTTCTGTGAATGTGGAAACAGAGGCAGAGGTCAGGGAGGATTGCTGTCCATGGCCACTGAAGGTCTCAGCTGCACTCAGGCTCATCTCCACCGGCATGACCGTGGTGGATTGGCCCGGGCTGCAGGATGGGCGGCTGGCTGGGGTCTGGTTCCACTGCCGCCCCGGCCCCACTCTGTGCAAGCTGGCCCTCCGGGTTGTGCTAAGACAGTGATGCTGACCTACCAGCATGACTGTAAATACAAAAGCTCCACACCACCCTTTATAATAAAGAACCTTAGTAACTTCCCAGCGGCTTGGAGCGAGGCCACGCCTGATGCTGCCCCGGCATTAGCTCAGGCCTTCCACACCCATGCTCCTGCTTCCGGTCTGTCTGACCCTCAGCTACCTTTCCTATAGCCACCAAGAGGCCCTTCTGGAACCAGCTTCTGATCCGGGACATGAAACACTCCTGTTTTAAAGAACCAGCTCTCCTTTGCCAGGAGGGAGCAGCGCCCCCTCCTCAGTGGGGCCTGCAAGGCCGTTTTCCATCACCTCACCTCCCACTGTCCCGGGAGGACCCTCCAGTCACTCCGTGCTCTTCATTCCTGGCAGGGCAGGCCCTTCCCTGACTCCAAACTTCTGCACATGCTCTTCCTACTGCCTGGAGGCTGTTCCCTACCTGCTTCTCTGCCTGGCAAACACCTGTTTGGTCCTTCAAGACTCAGCGGCAGGGCGAGCCCCTCTATGTGGCCTTTCTTGACTTCCTCAGGCAGAGGTCCCACACTCCTCTGGGAGCAGGAACCTCCTGCCTGGTGAAGGCAGCTATGTTTTCTTCGATTCACTCCAGAGCTGGCCCCTGGTCCCCACCACCAGCACGTCGGCACGGTGTAGCCCGGCTGTGGGAAACGTTCTTCCAGACCCGGCACAGGCTCTCTGTGTCAGCCTCCTTAGGAGACATCGTGGACCTTGGCACCAGAAATCATCCTACACGTGGAAACTGTGGACTTGATTAGGAGATATTAAATGCCATTAATCGTCTCATCATTGCTGTGATGACAACCTGGAGAAACCCCTGGAAGGGAATGGAAACGTTCTCTGAACTCTGGCAGGGCTTCCCAGCTGGGGGTGGGAGGGAAGGTGTTTCTTCCTACATGGACTGGAGACTTGTGCCCCTCCCGCCCCCCCAAGCCCACCCACCCTCTGCCACCTCCGTCCCGGTCATCACTGAGCATCGGAGACACTCGTGCGCTGGCCAAGGTCACATTCTGAATTCCCACCTGCCTCATCCGGACACGGGCCGGGATGACGTCTGCCTCAGAAGAACATCCTGAAGATCAAAGGAGGGTCTACCTGTGAAGTTCCTCGTAGACACAGACATGGCTCAGTTGCAGCCTCCGTCCCTCCCCCACCAGCTGGCACTCGCCCTGTGCTCGGCAGCAGCCGCTGGAGGAAGTTCTCAGCCGTGGCACAGAGAGGGGTCAGGCCAGAGGTGGAGGCGCTCGGGCGAAATGCAGACCTTCTCCTCTCCCTCCTGCTGCTCAGGGAAAAGCTCTGCCCTCAGACACTTCATAGCCAGGGGCTCCAGAGATCTGAACTCACGTCGGTGTTAGAGGATGATTTGCAGAGGTGGGGTCTTGGCCGCACGTTTCTGGTCAGAGTCCAAGTGTCCACCTGGTTTACTCACCGGGGGTGGCCTGGCCTGTGACCAGCTGCCCCCCTCTTCCAGGCAGCACAGCAGGTGGCTGTGGAGTGGCAGAGGGCCTGTGGGGAGGGACCCAGAGGGGGCATATCGGGGGGCGAGGAGCAGATCACTGGAGATGGACCCAGCGCCCTGCTCAGGAACATCCTCTGGCTCTAAGATGACATTTGAGCTCAGGCCAGAGAATCTCCACTGTGTTCTTTGCTGTTGACAAGAGAAGTCACCGTGTGCCAGATCCGGTTCTAGGTGCCTCGTGTGCCAGCCTGTTCCATTCTCACAACCCTGGGAGCTCAGTACACTAACTAAAACGCTGGGAAACTGAGGCACAGAGGGGAGCCATACCTTGCCCCAGGTGACCTGGCTGGCAGGTGGGAGGCCTCGGATTGAGCCCAGGGGATCTGGCCCAAGGATACACGTGCTTCAACACGCACCGCCCTACACACAGAGCTCATTTTGCCCCAGCAGCTTGCATAAGTCTTGCTCAGGCTATCTCTGGTTGTTTGAGGTGAAGTCAGCAGCTCCGGTGTGCAGAAGAGACTCGGGGAAGCTGGGGATCCCACTTCCTCTGGTACCTTCTGCTTGCCATCTTCAAGAGGCCAAAACCCAGGGGGCCGGGGCTGTGCCCTTGGGTGTGGGACATCCATTCATTTATTTAATACATGTTTAGCAGCCAGACAGGGGGTAGCAGGGGTCCAGACAGGCAAGGTCTCAGACCTTGTATTGGGGTTGGGAAAAGAGCTAATAAATAAATAAGAGAAATTCAAGTAATCCTAAAAAATGAAGGAGAGGAAATGCAGGTGAATGAGGTAGAGTTTGAACAGTATGGGGGGGGGGGAGCTGAACAACCTGGGGCAGCAGGCAGATCATTCTGTATGGGTCATTCTGTATTGACTTTAAACTAAATATTTCCTAATTCTGTGATCTCCTTCAGGCTGAGAAAATGTCATCTGCCTTGTACAGCAAGCTCTACGCACACCCACCCGTCCAGCTCCCTGTCCTGTTGTAGGACTGGTCTGGGCACGGGCTAGGCATTAAATAAGGGACCACTTGTACCCGGGAGGGTCTGGAGCTTGGTCAGGCTGTCTGTGAGCCTCGCTTGCTCACCTGGTCCCAGGTGCAGATGGTGCGGGAACACGGTCCCGTTCAGGCTGGGTAGCCGGCCACGTCAGAGCGCTCAAGGACAATTACTGAACTCAGACCTCAGATCTGAGAGTTTTGCAGAAAGGAGCCTGTTCATGCTTTCAGCTTGGCAGTGGTGCTTGCTTTGAGCAAAATCTCCAGTTACAAGTAATCAAGACCCCACCCCTGGTGCGCTGTGGATTCAGAGAATTGGAAGGGTCCTGAGAGATTGCCGAGCCTCTGTCTTCAGACAGGGATTGTGTAAACCACCCTGGTCCCAAAGCCCCATTTCTCTTCTTGGATATATCCAAGGACGGAGGTCACAGTGTTACCAGGGTTACGCTCTGCCTCAGTTCGATTTTCTGAGCCCAGGTCACGGTATTTTCATTAAGAAACAGAGTCCCTGAAAGAGGCCCAAGCAAGGACCACTAGAGTATTGATTACTTATACGGCGGCTGTCTCAGCTACAGACCCGGCTTCTGCTCTCGTGAAAATGAAATGTTTAGAGAACAGGAACCCACCTGTCTCCACGGCGGACCTCCCTGCTAAGAATATATTATCTTGATTAAGGCAAGGAGAGACATGTGCTGCTCTATGTGGCTGAGGACCAAGCAGACGGACTGAACCAACCTGCGTTGACCAGCTCTACACAGAGCACTAGTGAGGACACTGAAAATTCTGCCAGGTTCACTGGGGACGGCAAGGTGATGGGACACATCGCCGTGAACTGGCTGAAGGGCGCTCATGACCCAAGTGACCCAAGTTAGCGTTACGCCTTTGAGGCTAAGCAATTGTTTTGTTTTGAAAGCAGGATCTTTCACAGTTTCATCTGGGGGAGGTTGGCGCCCACCATGTGCAGGACCCATTGCTGGGCACCCAGCGCAGCATGAGGATGAATGAGTCGCAGGCTGCTGTCGAAGGGCCTCGCGGCCTGGAGAAAGAGGCCGGCTGTGCACCCGTTCTAAGAGGTTGCTCCTCCCTTGGCTGGTTCTCCCCTACACATCCCTCTGAGCCTCAGCTCCCACAGTACTTTCCAGAACATTTCCCCATCCTCAATCTGTGATGCCCTAGCACCCTTTAATGTATTCGTTAATTCCACAAGCACTTACTGAGCGCCTGCTCTGTGCCCGGCACCATTGAGAACATTGCATTAATCCCATGATGTTCTAGTTTTCTGTGTGCGACCTGCCTGGAGGTCCTGGAGGCCAGTGAGCATGTCTTCACCCTTGCATCCCCCAGGACCTGGCCCAAAGCAGCTGCTCAGTAAACGTCTGTGGACACATGAAGAGAGCAATAGCAACGATAGAAGATGGGTGGTTCCTAGAATAAAGACAAACATTTGTACATGTTTTTACAGATGTCAGACTTTCTCAGTAAGCATTACGTCATCTGATTCTTCACAACAGCCCCTTGGGAAACAGTCGTTTGCATTTGTGGGTGGGAAGACTGAGGCAGAGTATGACCCACTCCGTGGAACACGGGACTTTTGATGCCAAGTACTGTGCTCTCTGGACTCCACATGGAACTGTTTCTTCTGTGAGAACCTGAGGGGGATAATGAGCTGGAGCAGCTCGGGGCAAGGAGAAGCTTCCCTTCCTGCAGAAGCTGGGGCTGACACTGGGACGGGGCAGCTCCTGACAAGTAGAGGGGGGATCGGCCCTGTGAGGAGGAAGCCCCAGGGGACATTTGAGAGCAGGCCTGCCCTGGGGTGCAGGTCCAGAGGCCAGTCACTGGTCTGGCCTGTTGAGACTGGGATGAAGAGACTCAGAGACCACAGCTGTTAGTAGGGACCTGGACACGACCCAGCCCTGCCCAGCAGTTCCGAGCCTGGCTGACCCTTAGCACTGGGGGAGTTTCTAAACCCGTGGTTCCCAGCCTCCAACCCCAGAGACTTTAATTCAGAAGATCTGGAGCAGATCTTTTTAAAAAGCTCTAGAGCCTGGGGCGCCTGGGTGGCTCAGTTGGTTAAGCGTCCGCCTTTGGCTTAGGTCATGATCCCAGGTCATGAGCTGGGAGTCTGCTTCTCCCTCTCCCTCTGTCCCTCCCTCTGCTTGTGCGCACTCTCTCTCTCTCTCTCTCTCAAATAAATAAATAAAATCTTAAAAAAAAAAAAAAAGCTCTAGGGCCCTTTAGATGCTGAGCCCCTGCCCTCCCCACCCCACCGCCCCGACCTTTAAAATCTATTATTCAATTTTGCCCGCTGGACACTGTCTTGGAGTTCAGAAGCCATTTGGAGGCGTTTCCGGCCACGCCGAGTCAGAGGTTTGTTGGTGATGGTCTGCGTTTCCCCAGTGCTTGTCCGACAGCTACACTCTCTCCCGCTCTATCCGACACACTCCTCTGCCTGAAAATGAAGGGATGGTCTCCGGGGTCGACTATGGGTGTGTGCACTGTTGATTTCTTCTCTCACGAGCAGGTGTCTGTGGCTCACGCCTTGACTTCCTACAGGATGGGACTGAGGAATCTGGACTGGCTGCTACCAGATGCCTTGGCTGACCCCGCCTGGTGGGGAACGATTTGAACAGCATCGTGCAGCCTGAAGAGCCAGGACCCAGTCCAAGAGCATTGCAGTAAGTCCCAGGGGTGTCCCCTCCATGGCCCCTCTCCAGTGTAAATGCGCTCCCAGCCTGGCCTTTGCCTCAGTCTGCCTCTCCCACCTCTTTCCGCCCTCTTTTAAAACCCAAATTAAAAGGCATTAGGAGACAGGGTCTGGGTAGCCCAGGTCCTCAGACTGAAAGCTCATGTTTTTGACCAGTGAAGTTGAGCATTCAGATATTCTTCCGGGACCATTTGTTGTAAATCAGAAAGGCTATTTTCTGCCACTATTGTATTTAGTTGGTTTCAAACTATAGCCAAATGAGGTAAAAGACTAGTATAGTACTTACCACATATGGTATATATATTTTTTATCTACATGATTCTTCCCACTAGATTGAAAATTCCTTGAGAGCAAAGACCTGTCTGATTCATCCTTATGCCCCACGTCCGATGTGTGCACATGGTTATTTTGTTGGCTCAATGAAAAGATATGTATTTAACTAAGATTTGATTCAGAAAATCCAACATGCATAGAGTTCAGTTCATGACTATATGTATTTTGAAAAGTGTAATACTTGTATCAGGTAGAATGCATAGATCAATTAATAGGAATATTGAGAACAAAGAAATTTCCTTCTCAGCCGACAATCAGCCCCAGCTTGCCTTGGCTTTAATTGCCCCAGATTATGACAACGAATTAACTGCACCTTCGGTTTTTTTACTTTAACGTTAAAAATATTTTGAAAGACACGTTAAGATTTTTAATATTCAATAGCAATCAAAGATGTGCAAAATTAGAAAAAAACTTTGTTTTTATTTTCAACCAACAAAAGTAAGGGACATTATATCCAAAGCAGTAGCCTCGAAGCTGGTGGTACCATAATGAAACTTGGGGAGCTTGCCATATAATACTTTGAAAAGCAAAGCAAAATCCACAAGTTTTTTTTTTTTTTTTTTTTTAGATAATTTGACCTACCAATCCTATTTCTGGAAATTGTCCTAAAGAAATCATTCAAAAGATGCAAAAAGCTACATAGATGAAGCTTCAAGCATCGACTTCTATAGCAAAAGCTGGAAACATAGAAATGTTCCACAGAAGAAAATGGCTTAATAAGTTATAGTACAGCAACATGTTGAAATATTACTCAGCCTTAAAATCATTACGAAGACTGGAGAAATTTGGAAAAAAGAACCTAAAGCCCCTGTGTTTGTTAGGGGTACAAATGTTAAATGTATGTGTGCCTACTGGCAAGAAAGTAATGTGCAAAATGAATTTAATCTTTAAGAAAGAAATAACATGCCAAAATATTAATAACAATGATCTCTGACTGAAAGGATTATGGGTGATTTTTATTTTCCTCTTCAATCTTCTCTATAGCTTCTAAATTTTCCATTTAAAAAAAGGCGTGTGTTTTGTTTGGGGGACAGAGCGCAATGGATTCTGTAAGAGTGAGCCTCTCCTGCCCGGAAAAATGATCGATGATGATGCATATTATGGGTTAGCGTTTACTTTAATAGTGTTTTTACAATAAAAGTAGTACTACTTCTTTTTAAGATCTGTGCCTGATCTGTTGCCCCACCCCCATGTCTGATGGCTCCACCCTCCCTCATTCCAGCCACCCTGCCTGGGACCCTTCCTCTAAGACGCTGGATGTACTCACTCCTTAGGGCCTCTGCATCCCCTCTGCCAGGAACAGGCTCCCCCCACTTATCCCCCCTCCTCCGGCCCCCCACCTCCTTCAAGTTCTCTGCCCAGATGCTACTTTGTCGATTAGGTCGGCCTTGACCACCATGTGACGCCTCATCCTCTACCGCACTCCCCATGCTCTCCAGATCCGCCTTACCCTGCTAGGTTTTCCTGTTTTCCATCACATGTATCCCTTTCCACCACATTGTATTATTTATTGTTTATTGTTCTTTTTCTGTATCCCCACATTCGAGTGTAACCTCCATACGGGCAGGGACTTTTGCTCTGCTCTGTTCATTGATAGACCTAATAGGTACCTGGCATATAGGTTCTTAGTATATACTTGTTGAATGAAATTGTTACAGATGATTTGAATAAGATGAAGGTGGGTTGGGAGCTCCATTAAGAAGGCAAAGAGCGGGGCACCTAGGTGGCTCAGTCGGTTAAGCGTCTGCCTTCCACTCAGGTTGTGATCCTGGGGTCCTGGGATGGAGTCCCACTTTGGGGTCCCTGCTCAGCGGGGAGCCTGCTTCTCCTTCTGCCCCTCTTCTCCCTGCTCCCCCACAGGCCCCCCACTCGTGTGTGCTCTCTCTCTAATAAATAAATCTTAAAAAAAAAAAAAAAAAGGTGACAAAGAGCAAGCTGAGGCCCAGGCTGGGTTGGGGAAACTAATAAACCCTCCAGAGTTTAGATCCAGAGGCTTTGGGACTTGGTACATTTAAGTCTGGTCTAGGTGGACACTGCAGCATCCCAAAGCTAGATGCAGGGCTGGAGTGGGGATGGTGGGTAATTCCCAGACTGTACCTCCCAGTTGGGAGGAGAAGAGCTGCTACCATTCTCGCATGGTTTGTCTGCGAGTGGCTGGCCACTCTGGGTGCCAGGGGGCTGGGGCTGGAGCCGACCCAGTGTGTCTGTCCGTGGCACTCACCAACCAGAGCAGACTTACCTCTCCCTCACAGGGCAGATGCCAGAAGGTGCCATCCTCAGCTGCTCACAAAAAGGACCAGGGCCTTACTGCACAGATCTCCTCATTGTAAAAAACAGGTGGGCATGAAAATCTTGAAATTTGGAAGCTTTGTTAATTTGGTCAAAGGACAGTGGTTTTCTTTGCCCTCCCAAGAAGAAATGCATCCCAAATCAGCTGCTGGGTTTGAATGAACAGAACAGAGGCAGGCAGGAAAGGGAGGAGGGGGATATAAACAACGTGTTATTTTACTGGAGCCAGGTTTATTAAGGAACCTTGGTCAGGAATCATACCCCGAGACTTAGATGGTGATTAACTGATGTTCGGTGAAAGAGTGACAATTTCAGTTGCATCTCTTCTCAATTAAAGCCATCAATGGCTTTGGGATTCTCTGTACACTTTATCCGAAAGCACTCATGCACTTCTTTCCTACGAATATTTTTGCTGGTCGGTGCTTCTCCCTGCCCAGCACAGGTTCATGGCTGACGTGTTTGTTTGCTTGTTTTTGCAGGAACAGTGCCCCGTGGTGATATGGTCAAGTGACATCCACTTGGGTGGATCCCAAAAGCTATCTTGCCTTTTCTTGCCCCCCTTAACCGACAATGTGTCCAGAATCTGACACCTCTCACGACATCTATGGTTGTTGTTCTGGCCCAGGTCATCTCTTGCCTGGTCACTGGCAACGGCCAGAGCTGGCCTTCCATCTCCCAACCAGACCCCCGCGCCCCCATCTACTCTCAACACAGCACCCAGAGTGCCCCCCACCCCAGCACAGCAGACCTTCGGAGCGAGGCTTGCTTAACCGTACCCATCAGTGGTTGTCCTATCAGTGGTTCAGCCTCCTGGGATAGGATTCAAGTGTGTCCAGAAATACCTCCAGAGATCTGATCTTCCGCATAAATCGTTCAGGAGCGATGCCGCTTCCTCCACGGTGTGAAGGTAGAGGAACACAGAGGGGCGTCAGAGAGGGCCGCCAGACGCTGCCCTGCTCGGGAAGGGAAAATGTCACACCACCCGTGCAGACGAAAAACCAAACACCCAATTTTATTTTTACAACGTGAGTTACTGTCTTGTGTGTGAGTGAGTCACCAAAAGGAGGCTCCGCTTGGGTTTCGCCAACTCCTCCGCAGTGGCCTCTGACCTTGGCTGGGTTTGGGCTGGTTCTGGCTCCGGGCAAGGGTGAACGGGCTCCAAACCTTGCACTTGATGGTGGTGTGTTTCGCCGTGCACTGTGGAAACGGATGTTCCTGCTTGCTTCGCAGAATGACTCCCGACTAAGGCTGAAGTCGAGTCATCTAGTTTTCTTTGCAACCCCGTTTAAAAGGTAGGAAAGTAGATCCTCTTACCATATAAAAGGCTCGTCTAAGATACACCTCAAACTACAGGAAACCGTGCGCCCTTTTATCTCAACTTATTAAAAAACTGTGTAAAGAGAAACTTTTTTTGCCCCTTGGGGCAGCATGGCTTTATTTGACACTAGAAACCCACTGGACATGGTGGTAAAGTGCATGGACAAAAGCGAAACTTAGTTCCTGGAGTGCGTCCTTTTGTAATGCATGCCTGGGACAGTGATCAGTCACTAGACTTTAAGGTTTTTCATGGTCATGGAAACCTCAAGGCTTGTCTACGTTTCTTTGCTTGTGGAATATTTTCTGCGGGATCTCTGGAGCGACTGCTGGCCCACAGTCAAGTTCACCTGCATCTCTTCATCAGGACTGCCCTGGCTTACCGGCTGGTGGCTGGATCCCCAGGTGGTTTCAGGGCAAGGACTGTTGTGTTAAAACCACCTGCCATCTGTTGGTGAAAAATTTTGGGCTTCTAAATGATGAGTCACTTATTTCTCCTGCTGTTCCTTCTGCTGCCAGGACTAATTTACCTCTTAGACCATATCAGGGGAGATGCTGGGAAAACTAGTCTTGAAGCTTTGTCCTATGCAAAGTTCACGTCCCTAATGACCACTATTCCTGGTGAAGTCGCTAGAAAGGTGGGGGAGGACTCGCCTTTGCATTTCCACAGGGCCGGCGAGGGGACAGCAAGAGCCTATCTGCTCCTCACTCCAGGGTCCTTCGCAGGTAAACCTACAGCCACCCACTTCGGTCGGGTTGGAGTTGAGAGCCCCGAGGTGCTTCCACATTTCCTTGCCAGTGGTCCCTTAGTGGGACGCCAGTGCCGGCCACCCATGTGTGATACTACACTGAGGGTAGGTCCTCAGTGACCACTGGTTTGATGAATGAGTGAGGTCTGTGACTACAAAGTGGTCACCCAAGGCCACCCATGAGACCAGGGTGCCCACATGACCGTGCCACCTACAGAGTCATCCCTCTGACAGTCTGATAGAGGCCACTCTTGCCAACCTCCAAAGGAGAGTACTCAGAATGATTTTTAGGAGAAATTCAGGAGACTCTTGCCACACAGAGCTTGGTGCTATCCTGTAACCTAAAAGCAAGAGCTATGGGAAGGTGGGAAGGGTGGGTAGCCAGGGTGCCTGGGGACGAGGACTTGGATTTCACAGCAGAGTCCAGTGCTTTCCCAAGAAGGTGAGGTTGTGAGCCCCTCTGTCCGCCAGAGCACCGTGGCCGGAGTCCTGCACTAAAATAGAAGCCGCGCTTCTCCACTGACTCGGTTTCACACAAATCAATTTTTATTGTGTCATCATCCTTTTGTTCCCAAAGAAGTTTATTAGGGTGGCTCAAATCTAGCTTTATTCACATGTCCTAAGACACCCTAAAATATTTCTATGTTTCATGCCTTCCACTTTTTTTTTGCCACCCCCAAATTCCAAGCTAAATTGCAGCAGCAAAACCGTAAGTGCAGAAGACTCTAGCTCCCTCGAGCACTGTTTCACTGAAGTTTTCTACAGATTTCCTGCCTGGAGAAATTACCGAGTCCCAGGTGGGTGGGATTTTATTCTTACCATAGAGTAGGTGTGCTTTTGTGGGAGGATCTTCCCCCAGCCTCCTAGATCAGAGGCGGATATGCACCTGAGTCCTGGGTGGGAGGTAAATGCCTGTACTGAGAGTACCGGGCTCGACCCCCCAGTCCCCTCCATCATGGTCGCTGATTGGGAGAGGTGGCCAGCTGTGTGGGCCTGCCCGAGGTGCTGCAAGCCCCAGCTGACCTTTGCAACCAAGCTGGTATTAGAAAATTGGACCACACATTCTGAAAGAACCCACTCTCGAGTGATCTGGGTGGTGTGGGATGCAGGAAGGACAAGGTGAGCCTTCTTTAGAGGAAATGATGTTGGCGTTAATCTCCATGGCTGAGTATCAAGTTGCCGGAAGTAACATTTCCAGCTGCCTTCCTTATCTACGTACAAGACGCACTTGTTGCTGAGGCTGCCACGGTGATAGGCTTCTAGAACCCCTGCCCTCTCTGTGTACCCAGGGGCAGGGAGAGCGCATCCATACCCAGCGCTCTGTGATGGCTGAGCTCTTGAGGGACCGGCTTCCCTACTCTGAATGGTGATTTGGCTACAAAGAGGATCCTGAGGAGAGCTGGAAGCCTTGCTGAACTCCCGATACAAGAGAACTTTGGCAAACTGTCCACGTCACCACTTCAGAGTTGGAAAGCCAAGACCCCGTGGTCTTCAACACAGCTAGGGGCTAAGGCATTCAATCAGACAGACACGTGGGCACATGGTCTCTCAGCACAGGTGCAGCCGAGTGACGCCCGACGGAGGCACCCTTGTCCTCCCGGAGGTTCCGAAATCACAGAACAGGGGCACTGCTGTCCCCACTCCAGGGAGTCTCTGTTGGAAGGAGGCGAGGCACTGAAACCACGTCTCCATACCCAGATAGGCCAAGGGGGCCTTCGGTGCAAACTAGTACAGACTTGTAGTTTGTACAGTTTAAAAACAGAAAGATTCCATTAGTGACAAAAGCAAAGGAAATCAGATTACACCGGTTTTTCTCAGTTTGGGAAGAGTGCTACATACAGACAGTAGCTACCGGTATTTGCCAACCTACTTATTCTCTATTTAAAAGTGGCTACTTGGCTAATCCATGGTGGTGGAAGCAATTCACTTTCTAGCTCTCAGACTATTTCAGAAACGTTGATGTGTTGGGGGATTCGTATTAGCAAAAGACTTCTTCTCTCCTCTGAAGCCACATCACACAAACAGTAATCCCCAAGAAACGCCAGCCACCCAAGCCCAGCCAAGGGGCTGCTTCCAAGATAGTGTCAACTGCCTGTTTCTTAAAGATGTTTACAAGAAATACAAATGCCAGTTCGACATTTCCTGAGCCCTGGTTATTTACCAGACTAGAATCCTCTCTGGGAAGTATTTAATCCCGCACCAAATACAGAAAGGCAAACCATTGGCTTCAAGAGAGTGAGAGTTCATTGGAAAGGCACGCGGGTGCTCCAGAAAGGACCCAGAACTCGGGGAAGGGGGAGACCTGGTCACCGTGGTTACAGCAACAGCCCTGGTAACCTGCCAGTCCACTCCAGGGCTGGAGGCAATTTAACGACTGGAGGAGAACCTTCTCAGTGCGCTTGGCGCACGTGCAAACTTCACTCCTTCAGAGGAGGGGCTGTGAAGATGAGTGCCAAGGATCACAGCCGCACCAGGTTCACATGGCACTTGGTACTGAGCTGCCGGGAAGGACACAGCACCCAAGCGTGCTCCTTACTCAGAGACCCAGGACCCCAGCTGGGGCACTGTGGACTCAGGGCTCCCCCTCCCCTTCTTCCTGAGAGATGCCCAGCACCGACTTGTGGGGGATTTTGCACTCCTGCAGAGACCTGGTGAGGTCAGAGAAACGTCTCCTGGGCACCCCCATCACTGCGATGCTGCAGGGCTGGTAACTGGCCTGGTTCTGGTGTTCGGCCACGGCTACGACGGTCTGTAAGGCGTCGGTGGGCCGGAAATGGTGAACGAACCTTCGGCCCGACGGCGATCTGACGGCCAGCAGAAGCCTCGGCTCTCGATCTGATGTCTCCTCCACGTCCCCAGCCCTGGGGGAGGTCTGTCTCCTGGTCTGGATGATGACTTTCCTCTCTGGGGAATAAGCAGGAGTTCTGGAATCATCTTCACTTGTCTTCACGGTGCCAGTCTCCTCTTGGTCAAGAGCCTGGATGCTGCCCAGCTGCAGGGAGCCGACCTTTTTAGCTACTGTTTCCACAGACCCCTCCTCCAGGGTCTTCCTGTTGATGGAAGGGAGGACTGGGTATTTATTGAGGGAAGAGGATGCGCCAACCGGCACCTGTTGCAGCAGCTCGGGGATCTCATCGGGAGCTCCCGGGTTTGGAGACTTGGGGGCACAGGCTCCCGGTCTCTGGCTGCTTGGCGACTCGCAGGGGATGGCTGGAGGCAGGGAGGCTGGCGCGCGGTGAGGGCACAGCTCTGTGCCCTGTGGTCTGTGCAGACTGGGCCGCGTCCGTCCCTTGGCGGACTTGGGCCTGAGGACGTGCATGTTGGCCGAGTCTGGCTGCCAGATGAAGCTGTCAGCTGTCGAGCTGCCGACGGTGCTGCGTTCAGGGGGGGCTAGGTTCACAGGGGCTTCTGTGGCCATTGCTTCTGCAGACCCCTAAGGAAGCAGGAGAGAAGAGAAGCCGTGGATTACACTTCCCAGGACTCCTGCCTCCAAGCCAGTCACCCCCAGGGGCCGGAATTAGTGCCAACTGGCCAGGAGGGCTTCTCTCTGGATTTCGGGCATCGGGGGAGGGGCACCGGCTGCCATTCATTCCTTCGCTCTATCAGTCATTCCAATCACTTGGAAAAATCAGTGAACCAAGAGTGAGGGAAGACAGGTGTGGAGCCCACCAGTAAAGAGGTATTTTCAATGAGTAATAATTGACGTGAAATAAACAAAGTAGGCACCACAGAGTGACTGGTGGTGGCGGGGAGACAAATTCTTATTCTCACGGGGGTAGGGGATACTTTAAGCTGAGAGACCAGAGGGATGAGAAGCAACAAGCCTTGTCACAATCCAGAGCGGGGACTGGCTAATTTTTTCTGAACATGTTTTCAGTATTTGGGAGCCACGTGATCTCTCTTCCAATGATTCAGCCCTGCCCTCGAAGCCACTGACCCGTTTTCCCTCTCCCCTAGGCCTTTCCTGACTCTCCCTTTCTACCCACAGTTTGACCTTCCTTCCTTTTCCTTCCTCTTTTCATTCAGCTTTGCCGCCCTTTTAGTTACTATTAACAGTAACAGTAATCCCCAAGGTGTCTCTGCACAAATCACTTAATGTCAAAAATCCCTCCACTGCCCTACCTTTGTCACCAGGGGGGTGGGGAAGGGGAGGGGGGGCACCGTTGCTGATCTTGGCCCATTGGCCAGAACTCACAGGGAGGTACACAGGTTCTAGACCAGGGGCCAGCAAGCCTTTTCTGTAAATGGCCAGATAGCCAATATTTTCAGTTTTGCCGGCCACGGGGTCAGTCGCAACTCTACAACTCTGCCCTTGGGGTGTGACAGCTGCCGCAGACAGCAGGTAAATAAACGGGTGAGGCTATGTGCCAATAAAGCTTCGTTTATGGACACTGACCTTTGAATTTCATATCATTTTCATGTGGCACAAAAGATTCCTTTTCTTTCTATTTTTTTCCCCAACCATTTAAAAGTATAAAGCCTATTCTTAGCCCACAAGCCACACAAAACTGGCAGTGGGCCATCGTGTACCAAACCGTGTCTTAGACCCACTCCACAGGGGACTCTGCGCACGCGCTAATCCTACAGATGTAGGAGCCAGAGGGTGAGAGCAACTGCCCCCTGGTCACAAAGCCAGTTATTGGTAGAGCCTGAACTAGAACCCAGGTCTTGTGACACCCGGCCGTGTTCTGGAGGACCAGGCTTCGCCTTCTGTCTTCCCAGCTACCTGGTGAACACTCTGAGGGCCTCTGTATGTGCGTCTCCCGCTAGGGGTGCTCATGCGTGCTAGCCAAATCCCACAGAAGCCCCGTGTTCCCAAGGTCGGTAGGAGGCGTGGGCATTCCTCTGTGCAGGCCCGAATTGCCAGATCGGGTCTCTTTCTCCCCTCCTCACCATCTAGGTGGCCCCTTCATTAACCTGATTACCACCACCTCCCCCTTCCACACCCTGCTTACATCCTTCCCTGGACACCGTGGGGCGTCTAGGGCTCCTGTCCTCCCTTGGAATCCTGACCACCACTGCACAGGCTGACCAGGTGTCTCCCCACCCTCTAAAGGCCTTCTGGTAATTTCCCAGTGCCCCATGGTCCCCAAGCAGCAGCATGTCTGAGTGCAAAGGAACCAGGACCTGATGTCCTAAGTCTGGGGTTCTGAGGCAGGCTCTGCCGAGAGTTAGCTGAGCCACCGTGGGACCGCCATTCTACCTTTCTGATACATCTCTTTCCTCATCTATAGAATTAGCCATATGACCTTGAAAACATTATTTAAATACCTCCCAGGTCAGTCCCTTTATCTGCAACAGGAAGACAGTAATACAAAATCATGGAACCACGGCTGTAAGCACCGGGCTCAGTGCATGTGTAGTCAAGGCTTAAGAAGAGTTAAGGTTCTTTTGCTTTTGTGTCTGGTTTTCTGTTTGCTTAGTGTTTTCTATTATTTTAGGTCCAAAAGCCCTACCTGTTGCTGCAGAGCTTTTTCCCCACGGGGCCTTCGGTGGTTCTGCTCCTAGTCACCTCTAACCAGCCAGGCAAATCCTGGGACCCGTGCGTGCCCCGCCCACTGCACAGTAACGCGGGAAGGTTGATTTCAGCGAGCTACTGCCTATGAACTTGCCTCAAAAATGCAGAATAATGCTTTTTCTAAGAAATGCCTTCTAATGCCCCACTTTAATTGCATCCTAACCTCAAACCAACTTACTCCAAGCTACCTTCGTCACACAATCCTGAGCAATGCAATTCCAGCCCTGTAGCTTTGCATTCTAACATTATCGTTCTGTGCCTCTTACCCATGTTGCCAAATTTTAGAAAGTATCCCACTCCTCTCCATTGAAACCATACCCAAACAAAACACAGTCTTCCCCTACGTTCCCAAGGTACTAGCCAGTTCGAAAGCTACCCTCCCTTTCTTAACTTAAAGGCCTCTATGTTTGCTCCACTCCGTCCACAGACTGGGTCTTTCCACACTCCCATCTTCCACTTCTCACTAGGTTTTCACACCCAGTCTGGCTGCTGGGAGTTCAGGAACCTTCTCCTTGGCATGAAAAAATGCCGGCCCGTCTCCTTGTTAATTTAATCTATTTTCTGATCAACTGTGAAGAATGTGGTTTTTCCGCTGTTGGCTTAGTTCTAAAGTCTTTCATTTGTAATTAAGCAGCTCTACACTTTAACTCAGGATGACACGAGAAGGTCGTAATTGTCCAACTGTTCTGCCAAAGATAAGTTCAATTCGGGAACGAGCTCCCCTTCTCGGCGCCTCCCCCCCCTCCAGGAATGGCTATTAATTTGCCACAGCTTCTACAGAATTATCACAGACTTGGCTTCTAACTCCCACACATGCCTCGGGAAGGTTTAACTGTCAGTAAGTTTGGTAACTTAGAAACCTCTTCCTTAACAACTTTGATGAGGAAAGTCATGTGTTCTCGCAGGCTCTCTGCTGGATTATTTTTAACAGTAAAACTTGAGTATGTGCATGCACTTTCTATACCTTTTGGTACTATATAATTATCCATGTTCAGGGGGTGTCATATTCAAGACACCCTGGTCATAAGATAACATGACTGCGAGCTATCTCAGAGAAAAAAACCTCAATTATGACTAATTCCTATAAGCCCACTCATGGTTATTTAGAGATTAACACCTCCTTCAGGTAAAACCGTTCCATCGAACCTGCTTTCATAACCCACTGCCTCCTCCTGGGTGCAGGGACCATCTGTTACACGGAGGGAGCACCAACTCTCCCCAGCATCTATTCCATAGAGAGGGGAAGCTGGGGGGGAACAGGTGTTTGGGGACCTGGGCCAACCGTGCCTTTGTACCCACACCTTGGGTCCCGAACTCTGCCCACCCCCCTGGGTCCAGGAAGGCTTGGGCAGTGCCCATCATTACCCCACTCAGCTCATTTCCCCACCTCCGGGCCTGGCAGCCACGAAACCACAAAGTGATTTGACAAGATCTAGGTGTAGGCATCCATCAAGCTGTCAGCTGAATACGCAAGTGGCCTGTTTACTTAAACAGAATAGCTGCACCCCAGAGGCCTGCCAGGAGTCGGGAAACAAACATTCTTCGTAACTGTTTCCAGGGAACTGCCAAAAGGTGCCCATTGCTTAAGATGAATTGCCAAATCAACTGGAAACGAAGAACATTGGACAGGAAAGGCTGAGGCCATATTCCTGCTTTCCAAAGGAGCCCACCTCTCAGCACAGGGTCAGACCACCCCATTTCACTCACAACCCAAATCTAAACCCACAGCAAATGCAGTAAAATACACCCACCCACATACCATCTGCTGATACATACCGAGGATGCATACATTTGAATTGGTCTTTTAAAAATGTTTATCAGTTAATACTATCCCCTGCCAACAACCCCCCCCCCCCCTCCGCCCCCTGTGAGGCTTTCAAGATGAAAGCACTCAGAGGAATCAACAGGAGATGGTAGTTGGCCTGAGCAGGAGAAAACTTTGGTACCATTCCCAGTTCTACCCCCGACTAAATGATTAGAATGCACTGTCCCACGCAGAGTGCCACGTTTAAAAGGGGGAGTGGAGAAATTGGACCACAAGCCACCAAGTGATCAAAGGTTTGGAAAAGGCAGTGGGGATGGTTGCAAGAGCAGCGTGGGGGAGGGGGGAGGTGGAGGAGGAGAGCTCAATTATTTCCAAGTACGGAGAGCTCTAAAAGGAAGGAGCTGAGCTGGAACAGCGGAAGCAGGCATTTGGGGGAGGGGCAAGAAAGAACGCCTAGAAAGTGAGAGGTGCTTGGGGGAAAGAGCATGGGTCTGGGGGAGGCTCTGATCCGGTTCCGGTCTCTCCGTGTGCAGGACGTCCTTTGGGCCCTGTGGGTCTGTCCGTGTCCCCCGTCCGCACTGCCCTGCCGGGCGCGGTTTCCCAGGCCCCTCGGCTTCCGCGGAGCCCGGGAGCTGTCCCATTCCGGCAACGGTGAGCTGGGCCGGGCTGGCTTTGCCCCGCGAGTTGCCGCTTCTCCCCGGGCCCCGTCCTGTACCCCGGGGGCGCCACCGGGGCCGAGGCCGGGGAGCCCCCGCCGCGTCCCCAAGCGGCAGAGCGCGCTCACCTGGGCCGCTGCTCCATCCGCCGCCGGCGCCCGGCTCCGTCCCGCTGGTAAACAGCCCGCGTCTCCGGGGCAACGCGGCGGAGGGGGCCACGTGCTTCCGGTCGGTGGGGCCCGGGGGCGCGCGGGTGGGGGTCCTCCTGGCTCCTCTCCCGGGGCCGGGCTGGGGAGCACCGTGGGCTGTGACCTGGGGGCAGGCCCCGGCCCGCTCAGTGACCCCGGTTTGGGGAGAAGCTGCTGGACTGACTGATTTCTGGGCACCCTCCAGGCTCAGTGGCTGCTTTTAGGGCTTGTGTTGAGTTGGGGCCTCTCGTCCTTGTCTGTTCTCAGTGCAAGCCTTCAACACCGAGTCCGTGACCTCCCTTCCACATCGGCCCCCCACTCCCGGCCGCTGCTGGACCCTTGATATCAACTACATCTGCCCTGCTTTGCCCCTCCTAACCACGACCCCTCTACTTCCAGCAACCCCAGTCACCTCTACCCCATTTGTCTTTCGCAGCCCATTGCCCTCTGCGCTTTCTTGCCGCCCACCAGCCTGCTTCTTCCCTGCCCTGTCCAGCCCACGGTCCTTTGCCCAGGCCATTCCCTTGCGAGAATCCCCCATGCCCTTGTCCTACTACCTCTCCCTCCCTCCCACCTGATGAAACTCCATCAGTCTACCTACACCCAGGGGCTGAAGACACCTGGACCAGCCACGGACTTCAGCGTAATTTGCGGAAAGCTGTGGTCTCCAACGTCTCCTGGACCCTTAACCCCACCCAGAAATCCTTCCACTCCCCCTCCCCCCCGCCCGTTTAGTTCTGTCTCTTCTCTCCTTCGTGGTTATTTCAAACCTTGTCCTCTCTCCTGAAACCTCTCCCCTCTCCCCTGCCCCTCCTCCCACGCAGAAGAATCCTCACCTCCCTCTTCAGAGAGAAAGGAGAAGCCATCCTATGGAAGCCTTGTTAGTGTTCTGCCATCAGACTACACATTTGCCTGCTTTCCTCCGTCCCTCCTGCTCGAATGGGAGGGTACACGTCCTCTGACTCTGTCCAAGACCTACTGCTCTTCCAAAGGGCCCCGAAGCCAGTTCCCTGCTACAGGGCCACACACATACACTCCAGACCTTTGCTCCTGCTGTTCCCGATGCCTGGAAGATTCTTCTCCACCTTCCCCAAACTCTGCCTCCTCCCTTCCTTTGCCTAATGCCCACTTACCCTTCAGATCCCAACTTGATGAATGAAGACTTTCTTCCAAAATGAAATTAAGATAGCTTCAGAAGGAGCCCTTACTGGACTATTATTGTCTGCCAGGCACGGTTCTAGACTCTTGGAATGTGCAGATGGAAGATAATGTTAGTAGACATCCAAGACCAAATTATCAGAGGAAAGAATTAGGATTCATTACCTAGCATTGCGGCCAGATATCTGCTATCTTGTGTATCCCGGGCACATGGACACAGGATTGCGATAGGGCATGACTCCATCCGCCAGACAAGATGGTCACAGTTTGGTTGAGGAGGTGTGTCACACGTCCCTAAAGAGTTACAAATGAGATTGTTTTCAATACAGTTTGAGCCAAGAATGGAAGAGCGGGTGCAGGCCGGACGTGGTTATGTGCCATGTGACTGACAGTGATAGGAAGGTCTTCGGGCCCCGGGAGGAGGGGATCATTTCGGCAGCGATGTTTCTTCCTGTGTCAGCAAAGCTGCACCTGACCTGTGGGAGCTGCTGCTGGGCACGCCTCCTGCTAGGGTCACCCCCTGACCCGCCCTGGGCATCTGGGGTGGCATCTGAGGCCCCAAGAGGGTGCAGGAGGTGATGGTTTTAGGAGCTATTGGCTTTGCAGCTCTGTGCTAGTGGTGGCTTATTTCTTGTAAATGATTCTGTCAGAAATATCTAAGCAATGCTCTTCAGGCCTTCGACGCCCACCCAAAAAAGATTAAAGTAGATTCTTCATCAGCTATTTTAATAGCACCTAAGAATTATGCAATCTTTTGGAAAATCAAATTGGCTTCTCCCCCTGCCCCCCGCCGTGTGTGTGTGTGTGTGTGTGTGTGTATGTGTGTGTCCCCACGTGGGCATGCACTGAAATGGTGCTTATGCCTAGGGTCTGTTTAATATTCAGCAGCAGGTGCCCTTTGCTCCCTGGTGTCAAGTATCGTGCAGTGCCAGGGGGAGGCTGGAGGGAAGGAACCAACCAGCCAATTGCTGTGCCTTCCTGCTCTTTAAAGAGAGAGGTGACTTTGCTACATTTGTCTCCCCTCTTTCTTTAAAGAGCATGTCTTCAAAGGACGAACCTTATAATGCCCCGTCTCGGGCACACGCGCACAATGGATTCTCAGTAAACATGGCCAGAGGTGCCTGCCTTGCCAGGTTAAATGTGGACTCACCCTCCTTTCCAGCCATGGTTCCCTTACTCCCTGGCTTTCTCCATGGGGTCCAGCCAGCTTGGTCCCCAAATAGGCCTTCAGTCTTTTCATCTCCAGGGCCTTTGCTCATGCCCACCCCACCCTGCTTCCTTCCTTGAAGTCAATCCAAATGTACTGATCCTTCAAGGCCGCTGTTAAAAAGTCACCTCTTTCATGGAGGCCTTTCCTGACCACCTCCTCCCCACCCCCAAGCCTCATGGGCTTTTGCTGATCCCTTTTGGTCCAGTGGAATGTGCCCAAGATGGCAACATGCACCCTCACCAGGTCAGTTCCTCTGATCTTCAGGGCTGTCTCCCAGAAAGGCATCGTTGGCCTCCTTTGCCCAGAAAAACCAACTGACCCTCAGGGTCCTTCAAATTCTTGAGTGGCAGAGCAGTTCCAGAACCCCAATCTGGCTGATTCCACCCCATACTCCAGAGCCCACTCCCACCCTGGCACTCCCACATGGCGCCTTTACCTGTACCCGCCTATTGTGCTGGTTGTGAGGTGGTAGGCATGGCCCCTGGAGTCCAGGCTTGAGTTCGAATCCCGGCTCCACTACTTGCTAGCTGCAGACCTTGGGTAGCTGATTACACTTCCCTGCCCCTTGCTTTCTATCTCTATAGAATGTAGGTGGTTAAGAATGGGAGTGTGGCGGGGGTGAAATCAGACGCTACCTGTAAAGGTCTTAGCACAGTGCCGGGCACATGGTGAATGCTTGGCGAGGGTTAGTGCTCATTATCGTGTTGGTTTCACCCTCCGGTGTGCCTCTCCTTCAGCTCCTCCTGAGCTCCTCTAGGCTAGGAACGTGCCTGTGTCTGAGTCCCCTGCTTTGCCCACACAATGCCTGCTTCACAGTAGGCGCTCAGCAAATGAAACTTAAATTAATTAAGAGACAATGCTGATTCCACAGCTGGCTTTTCCACCGAGGGACCCGGCTGGCTGCCACTTGGTATCCCCCAGGGATATCTGATTTGAAGTCTAAATGACCTCCCCCAGGGTTGGGCTGAAGGCAAAAGCTTCAGTGTCTCAGCAGCTTGTCCCCAAAGAGCAGCTGGCCTCTTTTTGAACTAGCAGCTTCCAGATTTTGGAGTCTATACCCAGTGTATTATTCTGCCCTTGATCCCATTAGACGTGTTGATTGAGACCCTGGATAATCTTCAAGCAGAAGGGGGAGAGGCCAAGAGGCTTCTGGTAGAGAGGCCAAGAGGCTGGCACAGTTACTATGCATCCTGTTGCCTCAGCTTCCCAAGAGGCCCTGCAAGAGGGAAGTTTCTAGATAACGAAATCTGCCTCTTGAAGTACTGCAGGTTTCTATTGTTTCCCCATATTGTTGGAAAACATCCATAAATGTCGTGCCTCCTTGCCCGTCTTCTTAAGCAGAACATAGAAAACATGGTACCTCACCTTGGCTACAGTTGACCAAGTGCTTTCGACCTCAGGAACTTGTTGAATCTTGCTGGCAATCCGTGGGGGGTCAGGCTCATTGTCTCCACCTCACAGGTGATGAAGCGAAGGCTCAGGGACCTTAAATGGCTCTCCCAGGAGGTGGTGGTGCCCTGCTCCAACCCTCTTCTCCGACAGAGAATCTGGAGTTATTTGCCCTGCACCTTGGCAATCTCCTACACGATGCAGCCTTTTCTTGACGACTTGAAGTCAACAACCACTCCAGGCGCAACAGTGTTGCTGTAGCTAGAACCATCTGCCCCTATACTCAGTGGCCCCAGGTTCGTAGGCTTGGTCTGTTACTGTTTTCATCACTCCCGTCTCTCCCTTGCCTGCCTCCTAACAGCCTCCACTATAACTCCCTTCCTGTTCAACCGCTGCGTCTGAGAAAAGGAGGCTGACCCCTTGCTGGGATCGTGTCTCAAATAAGAGCGCTTGTGGCATCTGCTTGGATGCTCGGGCCATTTTGGTTTTGTTTTCTTAGCGGTGTTTTGGATAGGTAGAGCTCTCGGCGCAATGCCCCACAGGGAAGCAGGAGAACAGCTCAGGGTTCGGGATGCCACCTTTGGCACCCACACACCTGGGGCGAGTCCTGGCTCCGTCACTTTGCAGGGCAAAATACCCAACCCCCGCCAGTCTCTGTTCTCCCATCTAGAAACTGGGGTTGATCATCTAGGCCACATGGGGAGTATTGGAAGAGGATTTAGGGAGATAATCCACAAACCCTGCTTAGCCCATGCTGGCCCTCGGTAGTGTATATTTTTGTTTCTATTTCTGTAACTCAAAACATGATCGGACTCTGATCATTCATTCATTCCTTCATTCATTCCTCAAATATGTATTTATTTCCCATCTCTCCGTGCCTGGCTCTCTTATCTGCACAATGAGGGTGATAGCAGTACTTCTCCAGCGGGGAGCCGGGAGGACTTACTGTGAGGTGCTCAGAAGCCTCGCAGGGTGTAGAAGTGTGACACACCCCCAGGCCCTGCATGTGCCGGTAGGCACTGGGAATAAATAGGTGAACGAAAAGCGTGATCTTTGACTTACGGAGCTCACGGGTTCTTCCCTCCTTATTTTCTCCATGGGGAGAAAAGCCAACCAACGTTTCAGCGTTGTCTGTGTCAGATGAATTGATGGGTCTGAGAGCATTGCTCACAGAGACCTGCCAACCCGCCGCTGCCACGCTAGAAGCTGACACTAGAGTCCATGCCATGCTCCCCACCCCGCCCCCCACGCTCTCGCCCTTCCTCACGTCCCTGGGCCGCCAGCCCTGTGATCTTGCTTTCAGTTCAGCACAATCCAAAGCACCTGCAAAGGATCAGTCAGAGGAGAGAACCGTGCCCATCTTGCCTAAGTCATAGCCGTGGAGGCCAGTGTCTGTGAAAATGCTCTGTCACCCTCAAAAGGCCACACGGGCAAGAGGTCTAGGCAGGGAGCCTGGTGAGGGGGAAAGAGCGCCGAATTTGGAGGTTGGGACCAGAGGTTACGTCCCGGTCCTGCCGCTTGGTAGCTGTGTGTCCCTTCTCTCTGAGCCTTGATTTCCTCAACTGCCAAACAAGAAAGTGATAGGCTCTACCTGTCTGGTTGTATGAGGAGCAGATAGGAGTGGAATACAAATTTAAGGTAATTCAAGGCCCCCTCAAACTCCTCCTTTTAGAGGTGAGTTCACTGCTTATCAGTCTACATGGGCTTAGATTGGCCTCCCTGGACACAGACTCTGAGACAGGAAGTGCATTCTTGGGAAGCTCCCAGGAGAGACACCTGTCGGGAAGTGAACAGAGCAAGATTGGAGAGAGGGAGAAGGTGACACACAGAGGGAGAAGCTGACAGAGAGGGAGAAGCTGGCACACAGAGGGAGAAGCTGACACACAGAGGGAGAAGCTGACACACAGAAGGGGAAGCTGACACACAGAGGGAGAAGCTGACAGAGAGGGAGAAGCTGGCACACAGAGGGAGAAGCTGGCACACAGAGGGAGAAACTGACACACAGAGGAATAAGCTGACAGTGAGAAGCTGGCACACAGAGGGAGAAGCTGACACACAGAGGGAGAAGCTGGCGCACAGAAGGAGAAGCTGGCGTACAGAGGGAGAAGCTGACACTCAGAGGGAGAAGCTGGCACACAGAGGGAGAAGCTGGTGCACAGAAGAAGAAGCTGACACAGAGGGAGAAGCTGGCACACACAGGGAGAAGCTGACAGAGAGGGAGAAGCTGGCACACACAGGGAGAAGCTGACATACAGAGGGAGAAGCTGACAGAGAGGGAGAAGCTGGCACACAGAGGGAGAAGCTGACACACAGAGGGAGAAGCTGACAGAGAGGGAGAAGCTGGCACACAGAAGGAGAAGCTGACACACAGAAGGGGAAGCTGACACACAGAGGGAGAAGCTGACAGAGAGGGAGAAGCTGACACACAGAGGGAGAACCTGGCACACGGAGGGAGAAACTGACACACAGAGGAAGAAGCTGACAGTGAGAAGCTGGCACACAGAGGGAGAAGCTGACACACAGAGGGAGAAGCTGGCACACAGAAGGAGAAGCTGGCATGCAGAGGGAGAAGCTGACAGAGAGGGAGAAGCTGGCACACAGAAGGAGAAGCTGATTCTCAGAGGGAGAAGCTGACAGAGAAGGAGAAGCTGACACTCAGAGGGAGAAGCTGGCACACAGAGGGAGAAGCTGGCACACAGAGGGAGAAGCTGGTGCACAGAAGAAGAAGCTGACACAGAGGGAGAAGCTGCCACACAGAGGGAGAAGCTGACACTCACAGGAAGAAGCTGGCGCACAGAGGAGGAGCTGGCACAGAGAGGAGAAGCTGACACTCAGAGGGAGAAGCTGACACTCAGAGAACTTGACACAGAGGGAGAAGTTGGCACACAGAGGGAGAAGCTGGCACACAGAGAAGCTGACTCACAGAGAAGCTGACGCACAGAGGGAGAAGCTGATGCACAGAGGGAGAAGCTGGCGCACAGAGGGAGAAGCTGACAGAGAGGGAGAAGCTGGCGCACAGAGGAGGAGCTGGCGCACAGAGAGACACTGATTTCATTACCAGTAACGCACCCAGGTCCCTTTCTTTGTCTCTCCAAAGCGTCATCACCTGCTCATTTACAAGACGTGTGTGCCTTCTTCTTGGACTATGCCATCACGCGGTTATTTTTGCAGACTCAGAAGAGGAAAGGGAGCCAGCCTGTAGAGATGGAACCTAATTTAAAAATCTCCCTGCGGCCCTTGGAAGGGAGGCTGGCTGGGACCAGGCCTGGTCAGGGCGGAGCCTTACAACCTCCACCGGAATCTGGCCAGAGAGGGGCAGAAGTAGCAAAGACGCCTGATGAACGGGCCCGGGGCTCTGCACAGGACACTCATTTTGAAGTTTTCCTGGGAAACTTTGTCACAGGGAGTAAATCTAGCCAAAGCTCTGTGCCTGCCAAATTCTCCAGGCTCAACGGAGCTATTGTTCATACTCCAAGTCCTGCTGTTATCAGATTTAGCCTGATTTCTGATGGGCCGCCTCAAGACCACTTGCATTTAGAGAGAGCTGTTGCCGGAACAGGGGGCGCTCCTTGGGATCATGGGGGACCCTGAGCCCTCCTCTGTTGTCCTGTGAGAAGCGAGCCACATATGAGGACCCTTAGCGTTGCAATTATAACAAGAGGGCTGCGTTTCGCTGTCAAAGCATTTTACAGTATCGAGCAGCTTTACCTGCACTGTTTCCATTGGTCCCCCCAAGTCTGTGAAGCTGAGGGCTCTGTGGGTTCAAGGAAGCTGTTCTGACTCTTGTTTCCATCTCTAAAGCAATAGCAGAGCCTCTCCGTTTGTGAGGGTTAAATCATGGAATACCTGTGAGGACCTTAAAGAAAACAGCACTTGGCATTGAGTAACTTCTTAATAAATGTTCGAAATTACTCATAGGTATTTTAGACTCACTTGATAGGAGGGGAAGCCGAGATTCAGAGGGGCTAAGCTCCTGAATGAGATACCTGATACCAAGGAAGGAAGACATGGGCAGGGGGCCCACCGTGCAAATGGGGCTAGACTTCCTGGAGTGGGATTTCCATCACAGACCCCCTGGATGCCTTTAAACTTGGAAACAGAGGAAACACTGACTCCTCAAAAGAAACAAAGAAAGAGATGAAGGGATGTTGCCAGAAAAAGAAAAGAAACACTTGCACTTTTCAGAAACAACTGAGCCCTTTGTATCTTTATATTTAGGTCTAAATACCAGAAGGGGTATCATATTCAGAACATAATTAGGTTTGAAAAAGATCCCTTTGCTCTGAGCCTTGCGTTGTGATTGGGGTTTTGCACCCACATGGCCTCGCCTCATTTTGGTCATTTTCAGGCTGGCAGACCCTTCATGAGCAGAGTAAGGTGTGATCACGGTGCCTCCAACCCCCTGGTGTCTTCAGGAATGAAGGCCTTTGGGCTTCTCACGGTCTTTGCCTCCTGCCGTAAGTAGTACCGAGCCGGAGCCAGGAGAGCTCCAGGGCGCTGTCCTCCTGTCTGGGTGTCTGTGTCTCGGGGCAGCCCCTCCTGACGTGGCATCGGGTGAGGGGAAAACCGGGTGTCACTCAAAAGAGAATCGGGAGTGGGACAGGCTTCCACCAAAGTCCTCCTCCTTCTGTTTCTTCTACAAAATGGGTTGGTCCCAGCATTGGGACCTCACAAAACTTCAAGAAAATCAAAGCTTGCTAACCCTTTGCTAAGAAAAAGGGCCTTGACTACTGTTTAACCACACCCCCCCTTCGGGAGCCTTTTTTTTCCTCCCCTTCGGTTGCCTTTGTTTAATGTCACGTAGATTCCAGAACAAAAACGCAGACATATATCGAGCTAATTTAGGGACAATTAATTCTCATCAGAAAGGCTCTCTTATGGTGACTTATGGAATAATGGATAATTATAAGTCATTGCTACCAGGAGATCAGATAACACACCTCTGCACGGTGAGAAAGAACTTACTAGCAAACCGTGTTGGGTTTGTGGAAAACTCTTTGACTCTGATGAGTTTGGTTAGTAGAGATTTCTCCAGATCCATTTTTCCTCTGTTTCAAGCTGTGTAGCTTTCGGGTCCCTAAGTCAAAATGTCAAAAATGCAGCACCCATTTTCCCGTTAGTCTGTAGTGGAATTTACAGTTTTCAAGATCATGGGGGGCGGGGCATAGGCAGGGAGGACCACTTCTGTAGCCCCCATGGTGGGCCCTCCACGAGCCCAGAGTCTTCACTCTCTTGAGGGACTGCTGTGACAGCAGGAACCACCCCCGGCGTCCCCACCCCTTCTGAGGTGCTTTAGAACAACAAAACCACAGTTTCACGTGGGGAGTCTCCTTGTGAACATGTCCCAAACCCCTCTGTCTCTGTGTTTCTTCCTCAAGTTCACGTTGTTATGTTACTTTATTGCAAAATTAACATATGCGGGTAATTAAAAAGTAAAATAAGTGAACAGGACAAGATAAAGCCACTTTGCATCCTTCCCAAACCCTAGTCCTTTTCCTACACCCAGATGTAACCACTTTAAGAGTTTCATAGATACACTTCTAGGCTTTTCCACACATACATTTCAACCATTTTAATAGAAAAGTAATACATGGTCATTGTGGAAAAAAAAAAAAGTCAAATAGCATAAAAGTATATAAATGGTGTCTATCTTCTTCTCCACCTACTTCCTCAATCCCACTGCCCGGAGACATTGCTATTAAAAGTAGATGTTTTCAAGACACCATTTAGTTATTCTCCCTCTGTCAGTGGATATGTGGGTGGTGTTCAATTTTTTGATACCACAAGGGATGTGCTGCAGCAAACATCCCTGTGTGTGTGTGTGTGTGTGTGTGTGTGTGTGTGTGTGTGTGTATTCTTCCCCCACTTCCATAAACATTCTGTAGAAGTAAAAATTCCCGGGCCCATGTATATTTGCCATTAAAAAAATAGATTGAGGGCATCTTTTCTGCCTCTTGAGTGTTTTGTTTCTCCTGTGAGATTATAAATGCCTGATGATATTTGTAGGAACTGGCATCTCTGGTTTTGAACCATTCCCGTTAATGTTGCATCAGACCCAAGGGTGTTTCTGCCGGGATGGTGGTTTTTCACTTGGGGAGGGGGAAGACATGGTGGACAGTAATGTCCCGAACATCGTGGAAGCTGAGTTCTCATCCTGGGCTAGCAAGAAACTGGCTATGGGACACGGTGTTCTGATCCTATTACTTCCCCCATGAAAGGGGCTGATGATCCCAGCCATGCCCATGTCTGAGGGCATGTTTTGGGGTGGGTGTGGGGGGGTGTCTCCTGATGTCCCGGATGCAAGCGCTCTAGGTACGGGTCTCCGGGCTGACATTGTTCCCACTACCCCATGTCTTCTTTCTTATGTTCTGGCCGGCAGGGGTGGCCCCTGCCCACAGCAGCTTCTGGTTTCAGAAGATGGTCAAACACATCACAGGGCGGAGCGCCTTCTTCTCATATTATGGATACGGCTGCTACTGTGGCCTTGGGGGCAAAGACACCCCCGTGGATGACACTGACAGGTGAGTCCCGAGGCGCCAGGCCTGCTTTCCTTTGATTTGCACTGAGACCCGGGCCTGAGGGTGAGGCAGGGTGTTAGGACTCTCGCATTGCGAGTGACAGGAGCCCACCGGTGGTTTGCTGCTCTGTAGCCACCATCTCGAAATTCTTGTGTCCGAACAACGTGCTCCAACTTCTCATGTTGCACCAGGCCTCGAAAATCATCCAGTGAGTCCTGCTCAGAGCCGCAGAACCGTCTTCAATTCTCAAACGTCACGGCAAACGTGATCTTCGCTCAGCAACCCAGTTTTTAGGATTAGACCACAGCAAGGCTGCCCTGCTGTCTCCCGGGCCTAATTCCACATTCCGGGAGAGAGAATCCCAGTGCCCCAGTTTGGAGAAGTTGTCCATCTGGGCGAAGCCACATGGCCCAACGTGGCTGCCAGGCCTACTCTTCAGCGTGGGGGTGGGGAGCGTGAGTCCCCAGAAAAGTGGAGGTTGGCGTGATGTGGCAAGGGCATGGGGAGGTAGGAAACAGGATAGTTTGCACATCATTCATTTGAAGAAATAAGAAACAAGGTGTTTCTCGCCACTTTTAACCTCGCGTGCATAAATATGTTCCTGCAGCAGGGCCTGAAATGTCACTCCTGGAGCTTGAGTCCTCGGGGCTGGGCTCCTGAGAGCATGGAATATTCCAGCTGGAGGGATCCCTGAGCCCTACAGGGGCACTGACCCTGATGGAACCCCATGATGTGCCGAGCACTGGGGTCGGTGATGGGCCCATGGGGCCTAACTTAATCCTTGTGTCCGGTGGCCAAGGCAGTGATACCATCCCCGGGTGACAGGCGGCAGCTGTGAGGACCCCCTAAACCTCCGTAGCAAAGCCTAAAGACACACCAGCCCCTGAGTGAACAAGAATTTGCCTGTTTCCAAATCTGGGCCCTTTGCCCCTCTGTCCCTCCCCTTCCAAGCCCAAAGGCCGATGACAATTTTAACACCATGAGACAAAGATGACAAACAGCAAAGAGCCAGCTCAGAGGCAGGATGGCGAGAGGAAGGACTGAAGCATCTGGCCCAGAGCATTTGCTTTTCTGTGTCTTAAAATCCCGTCCCCTGTCCGTCCCAGCTGCTTTCTCTTCTTGGTGTTCTCCCTTCCTGCCCTGGGTCACTCTGAGCACCGTGAGAACAAGGACCGAAGGACTATGGGTGTTTTTGCTGACCCGTGTCCTCAGGGACTATCACAGTGCTTGGCACATAGTAGGTGCTCAGGAAAAACTCATTACATGAATGACCGAGTCACATGGACCCAGGTTTGAGCCCCGTGTGTGTGTGTGTGTTTGTGATTTTCCAGCTCTATAATTTTAAGAAATTTCCGTTCTTGGGATCCTGTCTCCTCCCTTACAAAAATGGGGACTACGATCACACTTCATGGGGTTACACAGAGGAGCTAATGAGATAGCAGAAGGTACTAGAAAAGGCTCACTAAATGTGAGTGGTTGTGTTTATATTGTTATTATTTTCAGGAACTTACCTCCTTACCTTCAATACCTTCTCGCTCTGGGGAGGAGGCAGGGGCATCCTTTCCAGGTTCTACCCGTGTTTCCCCCGCAAACCCCACTGATGCCCCAGGGCCCGCCCCCCTCACCTGCTCTGGTCTGGCCCCCAGATGCTGCCTGATGCATGATTGCTGCTACGGGAAGCTAAAGCAGCCCGGCTGCCAGCCCATGCTGAATAGCTACCGATTCCACATCACCAATGGGACCGTGACCTGTGAGTAGCCCTCTCTGCGGGGACATGGCTTTGAACCTGGGCCTCTCCTTCATGTCTGCCTGCTGGCTGAGGAGTGCTTTGAGACAGAAAGTGTCAATTCTAGGAATCGGAGCTTCTTGGGAGCGCTTGCTTGGTCTCTGGTCTCTCCCGTCCATGGCTGGACCTCTAGCACCCTCGGGGAGCATGGAGCGCGGGGCCTGGGGTATAGAACCTGCTCAATAAATAATTGTTGACTTGAGATTACATTGAATCTTGCAGCTTTGCTTGGCAACTGTCGCTGTTGAGAACATTCCTCGTCTGTCATGTGTTAACAAACAGCTCAGCTGTCTTTCAGTTGAACAAATATTTGTTGAGGGCGAGGACATGCCAAGCACTGGTAGGTGCCGTGGGGGGGGCGCACAAAAGTAAATAGGAGGGGTCGGGGAAGGGAACTCATGTGTCGCTGAGGCCATTCAAGGAGGAGGGCAAAGGACAAGGGCAAGCAAGTACTGAGCGTCCAGCAGGTGGGGAGTGGCCCCCGATATCCTGGAGCATGTTCTGGGGCTGTTGGGGTGTGGGTGTGTGTAGGGCAAGTTTGGTCTAAAGAGCAAGCACGTTTGAAGTCCTGGCTATAGCTTTTCCGGGAATGCCACTCATTGCAGTGGTTTGAATGCCCCTCAGGGCAACTGGCCTCCCACCTGGACTTGCGGAGTGGCACCAACCCCTTTCCTCCCTCTGTGTATTTGTGCTTAGCTGTGAGCGTGTCGGAGTTCACCTGCCCCCCCGAGGTCAGGGAACCACCACCTCCCTTCCCTTCATCTCCCCCCTTAGAGTGGGGGCTCAGTGCCCAAACCCCAGGGCTCCCCAATGCCCCCCCCCACCCCAGGGCCCCAGCTCAGGACACATCAAGACTGACCAAGCGTTAGGACTATGCGGTGTCCCTGGTCCAGTGGTGAGACCTGAGCCGGGGCGGTGGGGGGGGGCTTGTGGCTCAGAACCCCGCAGTGGGAGGACTGATGGTCTGCTTCTCAGCCTCCACAGCCCCCAGCCCCCACGCACACCATCGACGGGGAGAACCCTCATTTCCCACGTGAGCTCAAGGAGACATCTGTGCTGGAGCTCCCTGGCCACGATGGTGCTGACCCCTAAAGCGGTGTGTCTTCTGGGAGATCCAGCAGACCACGTGCAGGGGATGGGATGAGATCAGGGCCTAGTGGGGGCGGGGCAGGGGAAGGGGGCTGGAGGAGGTTGCCCCCAGAGTGTTGTTCACTTTGGCACATGATGCCCTCGGAGGCAGGGACTGAGTTTCTGGCTGCCTCTTCCCACCCTTCTGGGCCCCGCTTGGCAGGAGTCAGGGGGGCAAGCCTGGCGGTTAGCTGGAGCGGGCGCACCCGAGAAAGGTGCCTCTGACTCTTCTCAACCTGGCTCATGGTCTTGCTCCCATACGGTTTCTTCTCCTCTCTTTTCCTCTTGATCATAACATCTGTCATGTCAAGTGTTACCTTAAAGTGCTTGAAAAGTTATCACTTTTAGAGAAAATATCCTTGAGGAGTTCTGTCCTCTGGTGCCCCCGTAAAGTGCAGGGGCCGAGGAAGAAGGGAAAAGGTGATCTGGGAAGGGAAGCAGAATTCTGCCCGCACTGTGGTCCCAGGCTCGGGGCAAGCGTCTGCCCTCTGCACCTGGAGCAGCTGCTGCTTCTTCTTCTTCTTCTTCTTCTTCTTCTTCTTCTTCTTTTGAGCAGCTTCTTTAGCAGTGCTCTCCCCCCTCCCATGTAGGGCCAGAGCCACAGCCTGGGACCCCAGGAGATGAGGGAGAGAGTGATCTGGGGCAGAGGCTGGAGCACCCCCCCCCAAGGTGGCACATGGAAACATCCTCTGCTTGGCACCTGCTGAGTGGTGGTGAGAGGTGCAGGCAGGGGCTGGGAGCTGGGCTGGAAAGTTTGCAGCCTGGGTTGTGCTTTCCACAGATGCTGCCAGGCAGCCAGTTGCCCTCAAAACTTCAGCAGACCTCCTGGAGTCCAGAGTCCTGCTTAGGGAGTTAGCACGGGGAGGGGGCAGGTGCTTCCCCATCACCAGCAGGACGTCGTCAGCATCCTCCTCCTCGGCTGACCCAGCCAATGAGTACCAGGCCAACTCCCTGTCCTCCCCACCCGACCTTGCCGAGCCCCAGCTCCCAGGAGTAGGGCTAGGAGTTGGGTGATCTGGGTTCTGATCCTGGGTCCGCTGCTGGTACCTGCTGAGCCCACAAACCAGACCCAAGCACATTTATTTACTTGTCCAGTATTGCTTGAGTGCCTACTGGGTGCCCATCCAGGGCCAGCGCTGTGCAGGGGCTGGGGTGCAGAGCAAGGCAGCCTCAGGTCCTGCTCTTCTGGCATTCTCCAGAGCTGAAAGCGCCCTTAGGGACCCTTGAGACCAACCCCTCATTGTAGGGACAGGGAGACTGAGGCCCAGAGAGTTTAAGAGTTTGATCTGAGTAACAGGCAGGATTGAAACACATGCATCTTCAGCCTTTCCAGTGCTCTGGAACACACTGCTTGGCCTGAGTTTTCTGGGCCTCAGTTTCTTTATCCATAAAATAGGTACATTAGCAACAGCTGCAGTCTGTGAGCATCTGTGATAGATGCTTTACACACAACACCTTAACCCCCAGGATACACCTTTGAGGTGGGCATGGTTATCAAGAAGGACCCTGAGGCTCAGAGAGGTTAGCTGAGATGGCCACAGTCACACAGCCAGGGAAAGAAGAGTTGTGAGTCGGACCCAGTTTGTCTGGTCCCAGAGCTGGTGCTCCTGCCTCACATTGCCCTCCCCAGTGGCATGGAGCTGCCAGGAGGGTGTTGGGCAGGTGCACTTGGTTGGAGAGCTCCCACAAATGCAAGTCTTGTTGTCAACAGCATACTCATCAGAATGCTCAGTGCTGGCCCAGGGGACAGAGAAAGGCAGATGGACTCGGCTCCTCTGTAATGCCCCAGATCTTTCTGTTCTAGCTTTATGTCCCCTGCTAAGAGGCCCAGAGAGAGCACATACTTTGGAGTCAGGCAGAGCTGGGTCTGAATCCCAGCTCCACTGCTTCTAGCTGGATAATTGCACAACTACCCTCGGCCTTAGTCTCCTCGTCTGTAAAATGGGGATAATAATCTGCACTTCATAAAGTTGCTAAAGGAACCCCACTAAAGGGTCTGACCCATAGCAGGTGTCTAGGTAATGCCTTTCCTTTTAGAAGCTGAGACTTCTTTTTGCACCCAAGTTTTCTTTTCCCCTTTACTTTTGCAGAAAAGCACTGGGATTTTCTTCATTACTGTTAGGAGATTTCTCTGAAGCCTCTCCTCTACACCTGTATCTCTTCAAGCTAATGTCATTAACTCCCTAGGGAAGAAAATCTCTTCCCCCACCCACCCCAGTTACACTGCGGTTCAAAGAGCAGCCCTGCAAGGGTTAACTGCCTCCCCCTCCCCCGTCCCCCCCCCCAGCCTCTAAGTTCTGAAATCCTGTACCCAGAGCCTGGCCCCGGGTTGCCTAGCAACCAGCAGCTGATCTGGGATGCAATTGGTGAGAAGGAAGGGAAAGGAGAAAAACAACTTGGCCTGTCCATGTCTTTAAATGTCACTGGGAGATGAGTGCAGAGAAAGGCCTATAACCCAAGCCCTGGGGCCAATTTGCCAGGTGGCAAAGGCCACCCTCGAGCAACCAGGGAGATTGTTATCCCCCCTCTGAGTGGGCTTACATAAGTACTTGGCATTTGCAAGGGACTTTAAGATTAGCCAGCAGATGCCCCCCTCCACCCACATAGACATGTATGCGTTGTGCAGGCGGCATGAGGGGCAGAGACCAGTTTCCAGCCACTGGTCCACTTACACCTCCATGCCTGAGCTTCTGACTTCTCCCTCTGCCAGCGAGGGAAGGTGAACACGGTAACCACTGGAATTTGTGGTTTGCAAAGCTCTTTCTCCTTCATTACTAAATGTATTCCTCACAACACCTCCACTTGCTGACACATCACCTTTTTTTCCTCCTAGCGTTTGTCTCTACCTGAAATTACCTTGTTTATTTATGCATCCGCTCTCCTGCCAACAGAATGTGAGTTCGGGGGGAGCAAGGAACAAGTCTGTCTTGTGTTTGGAGGTGGGCACTTGTCCTCATTAGAACCCACAGAGAAGGTTGCCCTGGGAGCTATGCCACGTGGGGTCTGCTTGCTCAGACCTGCAGCTCCAGTGCCGAAGGCCAGGCACATGTTAAGGACTCAGTACCTGTTTGATGAGTGAATGAATGAACTCATGAAATAGTTAATGCAAGTGTCTGTTTCCTGATTTGAAAGCTGCAGAAACCGGCTTGGGGACCAGCAGCTAGCCTGAGATCCTAAAGCACATAGGTGGTGGGTCTGGATGGAGAACCTGGCTTCCCGTTTTCTGCGATGGGGATCCTTTTGCTGTCCCGCAGAAGGTGAACATCCGGCCTAAACACCGCGTGTTTACGGCTGAAGATGTGCAATGAGAAGACAAATTCCCTGCCCAGGGGGCTTGCCTCCAGGGAGGGAGTCACGTCCCCAAATACTGAGAAATAAAGTGCTACAACAAGGCAACAGGATACAGAATGATGACGGCAGGGAGAGGGAAGGATGGCTACTTCCTGGGGCTGAAGAAGCCCTCGCAAGGAAGTGGCATTTAGCCAGTGTGGCAGGAGAAGAGGCGATGGGCAGCAGGGCCGCAGAGGGTGGTGGTGCATGGGAAATGAGGGGGGCACCGGGCTGGGCCAACAGGTGTGGAGGGCGCCTTCTCCTTCCATTGCAGGGGAAGCGGCCAGAGTGTTTGCAGCAGGATATGGTCTACTCTTGCTTTAGAAAGATCACCCTGGCCACTGTCCAGTGTGGTTGGGGAGCCAGGGAGGAAAGATGGGGAGCCATTAGTGAGCACTGGGGAGAAGCTTCCACAGGGTGGTGGAGTGGAGAAGGAGAGAAGTGTCCGATGCTGGGTGTTTTGGAGGTAAATTGCCAGGAGCTGCTGATGGATGAGATGCTGGGTGAGAAGGAAAAAGAGATGGAATTCAAGGTTCCCGGCCCGAGCAGCCATAGGTAAGGTGTTGTCTGAGCTTGTGCAGATGGGGAAGAACAGGTTAGGGAGACACAGCAAGCACTTGTCATGAGCCTTCTTGAGTTTGAGATACATATCAGACACCCGACAGGTAGTCAAGTGGACAGGAGCATATCGGAGTCTAGAGCTCAGGGGAGACACCTGGCTGGGACAAGAACCCCAGAGTCATGGGTGTTCAGATGGCATTTATTATTTTTTTATAAATAGATTTTATTTGAGAGAGAGCGCGAGACAGAGAGCGCACCAGCAGTGGGGGAGGGACAGAGGGAACAGAGGGGAGAGACAGAGGGAGAAGCAGACTCCCCATGGAGCAGGGAGCCCGATGCGGGACTCGATCCCAGGATCCTGGAATCATGACCTGAGCTGAAGGGAGATGCTTAACTGACTAAGCCACCCAGGCGCCCCTAAGATGGCATATAAAGCCCTGAGACTGAACCAGAGGCCCAGGGAGAGACTTGAGAGAGCAGGGTGGAGGCCTGGCAGGAGCCCGAGTTCTCCGTGGCGAACATTCCTGTAGAGCGTCCTGCTTCGTCCCATTTGTGGAAGTCTACGTCACGGACTGAGAAAGACGGCCCTGAAGCCACCAGTTCCTTTCTTCATGTCTCAGTTCTTGTCTCAGTGTCTCCACTCACAAACTGGAAGATGCGGAAACTGGATTCAGGCTGGTTTTGAAAAGATGGCTTGCAAATAGGACATTTCTTGGCCTGGGGGCTGCCTCTCCTTCCAGGTCTCGACAGGCCTGGTCTGGCCATGGCTGTGGGATGCCCCAGAACTGGTAGCCCACAGCCGTTGACCCCTGCTCAGATCAGTTCCCAGGGGCCTGGGCCCCAGGGGGGGCGTTAGAGGTGCCCTGTGCTTCAGGAGAGAGTCATACTCTGTGTGTCAGAAAGGACCAGACAAAGCCAGAAAGGGACAGGGAAGTGAGAGAAAGGACAAAGGACAGGTGAGATGGAAAAGAGGAAGAGAGGAACAGAAGACAGAAATAGCCAGAAAGAGGACAAGGAAGAGGAGGGCCGGAGGCAGAGTGACAGCGCTCCGGGTGAGTGACAGGCCCTTTCCCGAGGAGAGCGAGGTTGAAGGGGGCAGTGCCCTGCATCCAAGTAGCCCCCTGAGGACACCAGCCACAAGTCCAAGTGGGCCCCTGCAGACCACGGCGGCCACCCCGGAAGGAAGCAAGGTGCTGGGTACGAGGGAGGCCAGAGACCCGGAGGGGACAGGGGCTTGGAAGGGGCTCCTGGGGGAGCTGGGGCTTGATGGATCCTGGAGGATTTTCACAGATGGAAAGAGGCGGTGCGAGGGCAAAGGTGACCCAGATGTCAAGAATAGTGGGAGTGACAGGAGCCGAGAGCCAGGGGCGGGAACATCCCTAGCACATTCCATGAGGGTGCACGGAGGGCACAGCTGAAGCGTAGGACGGCTGTCGAGAAACCAAGTCTCCGGGGAGATGCCAGAGGACAGCTTGCTGCAGGAATTGGACTTCGGAGGGAGAAAGGCAAACAAACAGAGGCCAGCCAGCACTGGGGCCAACTTCAAAGGGCTCCTCTTCTTCCAAGAGGCAACACCATCATCATCACCATGAGCACTTACGGAGCACTCTGGGCGTGCCCGCCACGTGCACACCACTCCCTTCCGAAACAGCCGCGAAAACCCTCGCAAAGAGCCTGCACAGTAGACACCGTTATTTATTTTTGACACTATTATAGTTTTTATCATCATTTTGTAAATGTGGATACTGACTAGCTTGCCCATGATCAACAAACTGGGGAGTCAGGCTGCCTCCCTTCCTCCCCCTGAACCCTCAGAAGAGAGCAGAACACACACACACACACACACACACACACACACACACACACACACTACAGCTTTGACAAGTAAATAAAAGATCCCCATCTAGTGGTGACTCGGCTGAAGGGCAGACACTCAATCCCAAAGGCCCAGACAGAGGCTGGGTTCATTTATCAGCGACTGTCCGTGGAGCACCTACTACGTGTCAGCATCTGTTCTGCATGCTGGGGATACTGTGAGGGCCGAGACAGGCAAAGCCCCGGCCTCACAGAGCTCACGCTCCGTCGAGGGGAGACAAACACACTCAAGTAAACACATAAGAGACGCCCGGGTTGTGCAAAGCACAGTGAATGAGATAGACGGGATGTGCAGGAGAATGGCTGGAGGGAGCTCTAGGTCGGGGGCCCGGGAGGGCCTCTCTGAGGAGGGGAAATCTAACCAAGACCCAAAGGAGGAGATGAATCCAGTTGCTTGAAGGTCCTGGAGACAAGTGTTTTAGACAGAACAGTGTGAGCAAAGGCCCCGGGACAAAAGGGAGCCAAGCATAGAGAGGCCAGTGTGCCCGGAGCAGAGTGAAGGACAGTGGGGATGGAGAGGTTGGCGAGGGCCGGATCACGGCGAGGCTGCTCTCGGCCCCTGGTGAGGATTTGGGTGTCTTCCCCCAATACTAGGAAACTGCGCTGGGGCTTGAAGCAGGAGAGTGGACCTGATCGGGGTGACAGTTTAAGAAGGTCCCGTTAGGGAGGACGAACTGGTGGTGACAGGGACTGGGGGAGTGGCCAGGAAGGTGGAGAGGAGAGGGCGGAGTGTGAAGTACTCTAAACAGAGACACGGGTGGCGCTTGCTGTGGACTGGATGTGCAAAGTGGGAGGCGGGGAGGAACCCAGGCTGCTGCTCACTTTCTGGCTCGAGGAGGAGGTGATGCCATTTGTGAGCCTCGAGCGTGGGTGAAGGACAGGTTCGTGGGCAGAGGGAGCGCTACATCGAGTGTTCCTTTTGAACGCCTTAAGTTGGAGATGGCGGAGACGTCCCAGCAAGTTGTCAAGCAAGCAGCTGGAAGTGTGAAGTGAGTTCTGAGAAAGTGGGTCCCGTGTCCTTGGCCTGCGTGCCCACTCAGGGCACCCCTCCGTGCAGTCCAGCCTCCCCCTCCCCGTTTCCTTCCAGGCTGCTCTTCACTCTAGTCCCTGTGGCATGTCCAGGTGTGACCGGGGACCCCGGAGATGGACTCCCAATTTCTTCCCTTTCTGTTTTCAACCCTTGACCCCTTGCTGCATGCCCCTGTTTTCCCCGACCTTAGAACCAAGCGAAGCCCCCAGTGACCCTTTCTCTCTCTGCAGGTCAGTGTGCCCTTGGCCCCAGAGTCAGCTGTCTCTGTGGGCTATGGGCATGTGAGTGTGACAGGCAGTCTGCATACTGCTTCAGAGAGAGCCTGCCCACCTACGAGAAAAACTTTGAGCAGTTCTTCTCCAGCCGGCCCCGCTGTGGCAGGTGGAAGCCCCAGTGCTAGGCAGCCCCGGGCCCCCTCATCTGCCAGCATGGGATCCAGTGTCACCCGTCCTTCCAGAAGCCTTCTCACGCCATCCCCTACAGGCTCTAGTTCTGCAGTCACACTTCAGCACATGGCCTAGGGTACTCCCTTGTCACTCGACCCTGAGGGCAGCCGATCAGCATTAGAAAAAATAAAATCCTGGCATGCTATGGAGGGAGACAGCCCCTATATATAGACAAAAATAAACATTTTCTGATAGTCGCAAGCACTAAGAAGCACTCCAACAGGTGACAGGATAGAGAGCTGTTCCCAAGCCCCGCCCAGGAATTTCCAAGATGGGAAAAGGACCCAGGATCTACCCTAAACTCTCCCTCCACTCCCCTCCCCAAAATCAGGTTGCAAGGCAGACCTGGGAACCGGGTTTGCAACCCACATCCAGCCGGGGGCAGAACAGGGATCCCGGAAAATACGGTCTTGGCACACAGCCAAGGATCTGAGAGATGCCCTTGGACTTTGTTTCTTGTCTGTTGGGGTTCTGCTCTCTGAAATCCCTCAAGTAGGAAAAATTAATGCCATTTCCATCTCTCCGGAGACAGGGCATGAGGATATCCACACCCACCACTGCCGCATGCGTGTCATGGCCGGAAGATGTCACAGAGAGGAGAAAGGGCCTGGAAGAGGGCATCAGAGGGCCCCAAAATTTCCATCCAAATTCAGAAGGCCCTGGTGATATCAGACTTAGATTCTAATGAACACCAAAGTGACCTGAGCTGAGCAGATTCTGTTCTTTGTAATGCCCAACTGGCATGGCAGAATGTAAAATTGGCCCCAATTGTCCTTACCTTGCTGCATCCTTGCCCCTCGTGAAGGAACGCTCAGCTGTGCCCATGGAGAAGGAGAGTCTGCCCAGTGGTTGAATCTGAACTCCGTGCTGGCCCTGTGAATTACTTCGGTCAATAGAATGTAGTGGAATGTTTGGATGGTCTACCAGTTCCCGAGCTTAGGCTTCTGGAGGCCTGGTGCTCTGCTTTCCCAGGACGCCGGGCTCTGCCTGGCCCACTGGCAGGTGGGAGCCAGAGTCTGTCAGCCCAGCCGTGTCCACTCAGACCTCAGACACATAAGAGCGCTCGGCAAAGGTCAGCAAAGCCCACTCATTGCTGACCGTGACCCACGAGAGCAGCTCACTGGAACTGAAATGGCTGTCCGGCTGAGCCCAGGAGAAGTTGCCAATTGCAGAACTGTGAGCTGAATAAAGCCTGCATTTTTAAGTCACTAAGGGGTGGTGTGGTTTGTTACACAGCATAGCTCACTGATACAAGGGGTCTTCATTCATGGAGATTCCTGGGTTCTCAGCACTGTGCTACGCTTGGAGGCCAGTGAAAACACTGTGGACATGGCCCCTGACCCGTGCCTTGAGGTCTGGGAGGAGAAAGGCCATGCTCATATAATAAGGGAGAACACGCAGAGGGCCGTGATCACACAGTCATCCAACAAACATTTAGTGAGCCCCCACTGAGCATCGGGCACCCCCACCAGGGCTGGGCAGTAGGGATTCAGAGACTTTAAGAAAACAAACAAAATCAGGTCTCAATACCCTGGGGTGAACTTCAAGAGTCATAGCAGCCTTTAGAAGTTCAAGTTCAGACATTTAGAATCTGGATTGAGTGATGCTGTCACTGATGTGAAGACAGTAAGGGAAGCCAGGGGCGGTCAGCAGAGGGTCTGGGAGCCGGGGCTCCGGGCTCTGCCTCACTCAGCGGGCAAAGCCGAGTGGTAAATTTGTCCTTCTTTCCTTCCTTCCTTCCTTCCTCCCTCCCTCCTTCCCTCCCTCTCTTCCTTCCTTCCTTCCCTACCCGCATGTGCTGTAGTAATTACAACCGCAGAAGAGGAGCTTGAGATTGATGGGCATCCATTGGTGACGGTCTTAAAGGTCTGAGGTAGGCGGTTGCAGAAGGGCAGGTGTGGGACTAGTGTGGCTGGGTCCAAGCCAGGCACCTCCGCTCCTAAGAGGTTTCTGACCACAGCAGAGGCCAGCTCAGGACTCTGGACATATCCGGCCATCTGCCACCGAGAAGGAGGCTGGCCAGGGCTACACTCAGCAAGGGCGACGGAGGTTTCAGTGAGAGATCCAGGCCACCTTCCTCTCCCTGGGTCTCAACTCCTAATGTGTAAAATAGAGGGAATTGGCCCATGCTGGCGTCCAAGCCCTGCTCGGTTTTGAGAGGTGGGACTGCAGAGGGATGTCGTTGACTTTCACGGGAAAGCCTGCTCTCCTGGAAGGATAGCCATTCACCCATCAACAAGTGCACTCTCAGGACCTACTCCAAGCCAGGCCCTGTGCTAAGAGCAGACAAACAAAGATGCATCAGACTCCAAGTGGCTCTCAGAACAGGGGACACAAGTCAACAGGCAATCACAAAGCAGGCTGCAGAATATGCTGGAACGGGGACAGCGTGGGGAGCAATGACTGCCATCCAGGAAGGCCAGGCCAGGCTTCCCAGAGGAATGCTGGGGGTCTGACATCTCACCTGTGAGCCAAATCATGAAGAGGGCTCTTGGAGTGGCCAAGTGGGGTGTGCAGAGCCTCCCGGTAGAGGGATGGAAGGTAATTTGATATGCACGCCAGCGAGGGCCTCTGCCACCTGCCTCTCCCCATCTCAGCTGCGGGGCCCTCCTCCATCCTTGCCCCCCCCCACACCCAGGGCAAAAATCTGCATGTCAAATTCTTTCTCTCCTATCTCACATCCCACATCCAATCTGTTGGCACTCCTTTCAAAATAAAACTAGATTCTGTATGTATTTATAAAATACTTAGTAAAATGCACACATTAAAAAAATAAAACGAGAGCAGAAACATCTAGAATCTGAGCACTTCTCACCCACCCTGGGGGCTGCCATGATGGCTGGTGGGAGCCGCCATCACCCCAGTGGGCATCGGCAGCTGCTCTTCCTCATTCTCTCCGACCCCACCCTGGGCCCCTGGAATCTCTTCCACACTCAGCCACTGGTCAGCCAGCAGAGTGCCTGGCATCTGACCAGGTCCCTGCTCTACTCATGCCCTCCAACGGCTCCCCATTTCCCTCTAAGAGCCAACGTCCTCCCCATCCTGCTTCTTGACTCAGCTCCTACACCACCTCAGCTACTCCGGCCTCCATGCTGTTCCCTGAGCACAGCAGGAACGGCCCCTCCGGAGGACTCTGCCCCGGCTGGCTGTTCTCCTTGCCTGGAAGGGGCTTCCCACACCCTATTGCCTCCCTATTGCCTCCCACTGCGCTGGGGTCTCCCCGCCTTCGTAAAGCTGATGCTGACCACCCTATTGGATACTGCCCACCGGCCCCTGGCATTTCCCTTCTCCCTGGTCCTGCCCCTTCCAGTTCTGTTCTCTGCCGCTCAGTGGGCTTTGTCGGTCTACCCCGCCAGAGTGTAAGCTCGTGAGGGCAAGGATCTTTGTCCTCTTTTTATTTTTTTTAAATCACTGATATAAATGTTGAATGGCATCGTGGTCAAGAGAGAATGTGGGACGTAAGGGGATGGTCAGTAGCTCAGAGTGGGGAGCAGGGAATGCGGGGAGTGGTTTTCCAGAGCCAATGCATGTGAGGAGGTGGGCAGGGCTGGGTGAGGGAGAGCCCTGCCGTCCCCCTGAGAAGCCTGGGCTTGATCCTGGGAGCAGTGGGGATACCCCTCCACCCCATTCTCTGCAACGCAACCACTTTCTGAATGTGTAAACGTGGGCAGCTCAAGCGTCTGGAGCCCCAGTGTCCTGGGGGGGCAACCTAGACAGCTGAGAGCGTGGCCTGCGGTAACAGGGGGCACCCCCAGGGAGGTGGCAGGTGCTCCATGAGGTTCATTCACGTCACCACCGGGCACTGTCGGAGTGAGCGCCCCGCCGCCAAGGGGACAGCCTTCGAATGTGGATGTATTTTTACAGCAGCTCTCCGTAGATTTTCCCTGGCTGTGTCTCACTACCTGGTGAAGCTACCAGCTAGCGAGGGAGGTGGAGCCGTGGTCACTCCCTCCACAGGGTGCTGGGCTCAGTGCCCTTCTGGGGAGACGCTATCGCTGCTCTGGGCTGACTGTGTGTGGGGGGGGGCTGAGTCTGTGGCGTCACTGTCCTGCATTCCCACTCCCGGGGTGTCTGTGAAGCTGTGAAAGGCGCGGGGACGAGCAGATGTGGGGACGGTGGCATATGGCAGCGTGGGCGTGGCTGTGGGCCTGAGAGGCAGGTGGCGCTGGGGCGTGGTGGGGAGTGAGGTGACTGGGTTTCTGGGTCAGGGAGTGCCTGGGCTGGTGGCTCCTGGGATGGGTCAGGCATTGCTGAGCTTCCTGGAAGTGGGATCACATCCAGATGGGAGAACAAAGTGGGGGCATGGTCCGGGCCCCAAGACCCTGAGCGGGGAGAGGGGGAGTCCACATGGGCCCCCCCAAGCAGACCTCGGGTCCTGAGCACTCCCCTTGTCCAGACACAGTGCTACCTTCAAACACAGGTGCTGTTAAAAGCTCCAATTTGCCGCTAGACCACACAGCTAACACGTCCAGAGCAGGGGACTTGAGCCCAGTGTTGTGAGACTCTGCCCCTTCTACCCCATGGTTCCCTTCAGCAGGCTTGTCCAGAAGGAATCCAGAACTGGAGAGACTGGGGGGGGGGGCGGCGGGCAGTGACCAAGGATGTTACTCCAAGGGTTTAAACACTTGCCCTAGAGGGAGGCCTAGTTTCTGGCTAAGCCACTAACTCATTGTGTGGTTTCGTCCATCCATCCAGGCTGGGCACTGTGGATTCAGCGGGAGTAGCAGGGGCTTCCCCCTCAACTTGAGACTCGCAACCCAGGTGGGGACACACAGACACCAACAGGACAGTGAGGAGAGGGGAGCCCAGATGCAGGCGTACCTCGGGGCACCCCATCCAGACCTGCCGCTCCGGGAAGCCTTTGGACCTACCTGAAGGATAAGCGGGTGGTAGCAGGCAAGGCAGAGAGGAGGGGAGCGTGCTCCAGGCGGCGGTCAGGAGGGGGGCTGGTGCGGGGAGGACAGGAGCGGAGGTGAGTGCTGAGCAAGGGCGACGCTGGAGAGAAAACCCAGGTCTTGGTGAAGGAAGCTGGAGGAAGGATGACCTCACACAAGCCCCTCTTCTTTCTGGGCCTGATTTCCTCATGGTCTCAAAAACCCAATATCTGTGTACATCTGACCGTTCCCGAGGCTCTTTCTCATCCATTGTCTTACTGATCACCAGAGGGATCCCAGGAATGATTCATCCCCATTTCACAGATAAAAACAGAAGGCCCAAGAGGGCAGGTCAGCTGGAGTCGGAACCCATGTCTTCTGGGTCAAATCTGGTTTCCCACCCTCTTTCTCAAGAGGCGGGGGCTGGACTGGATGCTTTCTGGAGCTAAGTCTCCAGAGTCGGGGTTCAAACCCTGCTTCTGCTGCATGACCTTGAACTTCTCTGGGCCTCCGTTTGCTTCTTTTAGAAATAAAGCTATCACTAGCCCCCACCGCACAGGGTCGCTAGGAGGATTGAATGAGATGGCACACACAGCTCTGAGCACCCGCGTACCGGGCACCCCTGCTTCCAGAACTGTGCTTGTTGTCACAGTTGGGGGTGTCAGCTGCTTGTTAGAAAGCCACAACTGGGTAGCCGACAGCCAGCGTCGCCGTGCCAACTTCTGGGGAGGAGAGGGCCGCCTCTCTGCATTCACAGTCCTGTCCTGAGCGTGAGAGAGTGGTGGTTCCCAGGCCCAGCTGAGTGAGCCCAGGGCTGGACAGATGCCAGGTGCCTGGCTGTGGGTTTGGGGCCACACGTGCTCTGCAGAACCTTCCTACTACCTCTCTCCCCTCCTCCCTCTCTGCCGCTCTCCCTCTCCCCTTCACACCTATATGCAGGGAGCCAGATTTTCTTGCTAAACCACAGCTTTGCATTTGCCAGGTTTCCATTTTGGGGAGAATGTCCCCATGAATGTTCCATTAGCTCCTTCTTCCTTCTACCTACTGCTTTTTGCCAATCTGGCCCTGAGGACCTTTGGTCCGAAACGCCAGCCAAGGGCACCAGTCACCAGTGCGGACAGTTTCCATTCTCCGTGCCAGGTCTTGTGCTAGTGCATTCCCATCCATGGCCTAATTTCATCCTCCAACCCCACAGTGTGCTTTTCATTGGGATCCACATTGTGCAGGGTGGAGAAATGGAGGAGGCGTGTGCATGGCGGGGGAGATGTGCTCAGTGCCATGTGGCCCCGTCTGCTCTTGGCTGGAGACAGTGTTGACGGCAATAACGGATGACAGAGGTGATGCTGATCGTGTCTTTGTGCTCTCCTGGGCACTGCCAAGTCTGCAACACGGTCCAGAAGCAGAGGGGCAGGGCGTGTGGAGCACAGCATGGGCGGTGACCCAGAATGACCACTAGGTGTCACTCGAGTCCTGGAAAAGAGTTGGCAGCCCCTCCCTGGAGGGCCGTGAAGAATGGGGTGGGGGGAGCAGTGCTTCCTGAGAATGCAGAATTCTGACCTAGATCTGGGCAGAAATGCTGATGGGGAAAACCAAAGCTGGACAGAAGTTCGAGTAAAAACAGATTTTATTCAAGAACTATGGCAATAAGGGAAAAAAGGCCTCAGTATAGTAACTGCGCTCAACTGAAGCAGAGAAGTGGGGATTTACAGCCAAGGAGCAGGGCAGGGGGAGGCTTCTGTGGTTGGAGAATCCCTAAGACAGTTGGGGAGGGGGGTCTTGCTAAACTGATGTAACAGGATTCTTGCTAAAGGCAGGCCTGGTGACCGGACCTCACATTGCAGGGGGAGGGGAGTGAGCGTGAAGAATTTGACCAGATATTGAGGGCGGGTGGGCGCTCTTGCCAAACTGACATGGCAGATTTCTTGCCACATGCCGGAGATGCAAAGAATGGCATGGAAGCCCAAAGGTCAGGTGTGGTTGAAGAAAGGTCTCAGGGGAGCCTGATTGAAATTTGGTCAAGGAGAGAGTCTTCATCAGTCCCCGTTCTTGTTCAAGGAAAGAAGACATTCTCCTTTCTGAACAATACGAGTCCATTTCTCACTGGTCACTTTGTTCAGAAGTGACCCGCAGAACCATCTGTGAGACTTGATAGTAGAGGATGTTTGCTGGATGCTGCAAGTACCAGGCATTTAAAATGAGGGAGATTTCCATGCAAATAAATGAAAACCAAAGATGAATGGCTGGAGCAGGACGAAGCCCAGTTTCTGAGCCCAGAAGGCAGCCAGTCAAGATTTCTAGAAGTTGAGCCTGGAGCATCTTCAGATGGTGAAGTGAGAACAACAGAGGAAATCCAAAGAACCTCCTGGTTTGTGGCTTGAACGTCCTTGGTGATGGCCCAGACATCAGTGTCCTGGTCATGTCTATTTCTCCGAGAAGAGCGAGGAAGTGTCCAGCCTCAGCTCCCAGGGCCTCTTTAGATGCTCCCTGTAAGGATCTGGACAGTGGGGTTTAGTTCTCAGTGACTCCAGGTCAGCAAGAAAATTGGAAACGTCAGTTTGGAGAGTTGTAGTTAGATCTCCAAGGAAACCAGAAGATCCGATACCATGTGCAGGTTGCAGGATCCAGTCCAGCTTACAGATGGGCAACAAAGTAGACAGGACAACGGAGTTTCACCAAGGGGCCAAAAATAGCTCAAAGACAATGAGTAAGGGCGCCTGGGTGGCTCAGTTGGTTAGGCGACTGCCTTCGGCTCAGGTCATGAACCTGGAGTCCCAGGATCGAGTCCCACATCAGGCTCCCTGCTCGGCAGGGAGTCTGCTTCTCCCTCTGACCCTCCCCCCTCTCATGTGCTCTCTCTCTCTCTCTCTCTCTCTCTCTCATTCTTTCTCTCAAATAAATAAATAAAATCTTTAAAAAAAAAAAAAAAAGACAATGAATAAGACTATCATTTAAAAACCCAGGAGTATACACTGTACTTTCCCATTGAAACACTGAAAATCTATCTCTACAGACACCTCTCTTGCTGACTCCTGTTTATACAATACTTGTGGTTTCATTAGATTTGGCATGATTTTTCACATAAGGGCAGCGAAAATGGTAATTGACCACTAGGCCCTTTTAAACTTTGCTTTGCTGGAATTTTTCATAAGGAATCTCAGGGTAGACTTTTAAGAGCCTCTCAAGGCTAGGAAGCAAAGCCATGAATTCACTGCCTGATTTTTCTGACAATACCTATAGATTTGGGTGTGGGTGAATTCCTCTCCTCTCAAGGTCCCCGATATATCCTAAAGTCCCTGGGTCCGCCAGGAAGGGACCTTCCTTACTGCAAGGCTGGAAGCCCCGTATAGCCAGGTACCAGGCTGGTTTTTCCAGAAGGGCTTTGTAAACATTGGCTCTGTGAATCAACCTTAGCTCCTTCCATTGTGTTCTATGCACATCATTCTCAAATATGACATTCCAGCCAAGGCCTTGGGAACATAACCAGTTTCCAATGATGTTCTGTCATAAGAAAACAGATTCTTCTTGAACTTATGCAAATAATTATATTGCCATGAAAATAAGAATACTCAATATGAGTTTCCAAATTCTGGAGGGATCAAGCAGGGAGAAAAGATACCTGTTATGTTTCTGCTTGCAAAATTACCATCTACTAAATTGTCATGAGTTATAGACAGCTTGGGATAAAAGGGAAAGGAGTTCTTTAAACCCTGAAAATAGAGCATTAAAAAAAAGCAGCAACGTTCAAAGCAAAAACTAAAATAATCCTTCACTGGTTAATTCAGTCCCATGTAATTAATTCTCGTTCTGCTTGATCTTGGGTGAGCAATTTGATGAACCCATCAGCTTCTCTACTAGCTCTGGAAATCCTTACTCAGGTCAGCGATGTGATCTAAAGCTTATTCAATGTCATCAGAAGCCTGTTCCCCTGAATACCTGCCCTAGTCCTTTCCAGGGGTCTCTGAAATTGTCCTTGCTAATGAAGATGGAGCATTTTGGCTGCCAGCTGATTGGCATGACCTGTCAGGAGAGCATCAGAGGAAACCTTACTATCTGTAATTGACAAAAGGCTTAAAACGGTCTTGGTTAAAGATCTGATGAGAGCTCATTATAAAACAATTAACTGACAAAGGGATGTAATTGCTTCTGTGACATACAACACATTAAGATAATAACTAGAATTATGACGGGTAACATTATGCCAGGACATTACATAAGCAGCAAAGCACTGACAAATTTCTACGAACTTCATACACTTTCTAAAATATTTATATTAACTTAAAATATTTATCCGTACAAACATAACAGGACAAATTAAAGCCTTTCTGATTTGACCGTGACTGCCATGCAATCCAACATGTCAAATAAACCAGATTATTTTTAACATCTCTTTTTACAAGGTGAAAGAACGAATCCTTGGAGATTTTCCAGGGACCCAGTTCAAGGTCAGTTTAAGATCAGGATTTCATTTAGGAGTTGATTTTTGGGAAGGCAAAATGGTCAAAGATGTAAAAACAAAACAAAATGAAAAAACCTTAGCTCTTTTAAAAGTGAAAAGTCCGGGGGGCACCTGGGTAGTTCAGTCGGTTACGCATCTGATGGGCTCAGGTCAGGATCTCAGGGTCCTGGGACGCAGCCCTGCTTCTAGGCCCCCAGCCCAGCAGGGAATCTGCATCTCCCTCTCCCTCTGCCCCTCCCCGCGGTCATGCACACACCTTCTCTCCCTCTTCCTCAAATAAATACTTTTTTTTTTTAAGTGAGAAGTCTGTGTTCTCTTAAATAATCAATGACATGATAAGGTTAATGTAAACACAGGAAATTATTCGGATAAAACAAAATCTTTGTTTCCTAGGCAGTTTTACTTAAAAGGTAAAGAAAAGCTTTCTACAGTCTCATAGAAAGAGCAGACCAATAATCCAAGAAAAGTTTGTTGTTTCAACAGAAAGAAAACCAAATGGTAATTTTGCATCTGTACACTATCGGGCTCATTTTTAAAACCTTATAAATAAATCAATTCAATCTAAGGCAGCTTGACCACACATGAAATTCCTTTTCCACAAACCCTCTACAACTTTCTACATCCACACAAATGTGTTTTTTTGTCCTATATTTTCCTCTTTCTCATTCTGGAGTAACTTTTAAACAACCTCTAAGCAATTTGTACATTGAAGACAATATTACTCTCCTTTTTCCTTAACAGAAATATAGCCCATATTCTTGCATAATTTGCATGCAGTTTTTTTCCTTCACTCTTATTATTCCTAGAAATTTCTAGCAATTCACTTATGTATGATTAGAATTTTTAACCCATAGTAATCTTAATTTCCAGTGAAAACAAGGAAGTAGACAGTTGTTAACTGTCTGCTATATATCAACATTCTATAGTATATTAGTAAATTTTATGAATATACCATCTCACAATTTCTGGAAATATATGCTTCTCCTAGTACAACTTTTCATGTTTATTAATAGACCCAAAGGTATTTCTTTATACCATATAAAAATAAAAAGCCAAAAGTAAGCTTACACTTGTGCTTAGTGATTAATGTCTTAGTGGTTTATCTGATTTAGAAATGATTTAGATATTTAATGAATATCTATTACTTAATTTAATTTAACATAACTGTTAAGATGGTAAGCCACTAAAAAAATTTTGGAAACTGTTCTTAGGCAAGCATATTAGAACATTAGGCAAAACTATACAGCATCTCAGGCTATTTCCGTGAACTCTTTTGACAGCCCGTGCATGTTAGGCGAGCATCATGAAAGCAAACACCTAAAAAAGCTAAAGACACAGGTTTTCTGCGGTGCTTGATCTACACAAAGTAATGGATATCAAGCAATTCATTTTTACTGCACCTTGACTTAGACATTTGTTCTTAGGTTCAATTTATAATTTTTTATAATCTTAGACATCTGGTAGAGATGACATTACCTTATTTAACTACTAAACCCCAATAGAATACAACATATGCTCGTATTGTCCTTTATTGCTGATAACTCAGAAGACATGGCTATTTTTGTTCAACCAATGCTATTAAACCAAGATTTGCTCAAATCATATGGGCTTGGAGAATATCTGGGTTAGTTTCTATATTTCTGAGTGTTTTAGGAATATTAATTAATAGAAGTGCTGATTTATATCTAAGCTATTTTGAATAGAGCTCCGTGAAGTGATTTCATGAATTAATTTGGTAACACCATCTTGAGTAGAATGATATCACATATACATTACACACATACATACACACACAAACTGACAGATGCAGACAGACATCTTACAGGTTTCACTCTAAAATTTTAGCCACGAATCAGCAAAACCTAGTGATGCAAGCTCCCTGGCTTGTATAAAATAGTTGGATCTCATCTTTGCTTCATTTTGTATTTTTTATCTGAATTGTATTTCTGGCAGATGGGACAAGTTAAGGTTGTTTATTCAGTATGAGAGTTAAAGCTTTTTACCAGTGTTTGTGGAGGAGACTTTTAAGCTTTTCAGTTGCCCCAATATGTAATTTTTTAAAAAGATTTTATATATTTATTTGAGAGAGAGAGAGCGCACAAGAAGGGGAGGGGCAGAGGGAGAGGGGGAAGCAGACTCCTCACTGAGTGCACAGCCTGACACGGGGCTTGGATCCCACGACCCTGAGATCATGACCTAAGCCAAAATCCAGAGTCAGAGGCTCAACTGAATGTACCACCCAGGCGCCCCCCACCCTAATATGTAATTTTAAGGAGGCCGTGGAATACATTTTAGGGGAGAGATTGAGGGGACATCAAGAAGCTGCCTGAATGTCTCCAAAGCCCGTCTAAGTGAGTAAAATATCCAATCTGTTTCTAAAGAGCATTTTCCTTCTTAGATTTAGGTGGTTGCTTCCAGGGGTCCCTGAGTCCCTTGAGAAAACCTGATGGAGACAGGGAGCTAAATATTCAAGGGCCCAAAGGGCTGGCATGGGCAGGCAGAGGAAGGCAGGAGGCAGGGGTTTGGAGTCATATCAGGGGATACAAGGGAACTGAAAGGTAGATCAAAGAAGGTAGGTGGGGACATGGGAAGGGAGAAGTCTTAGAAGAAGCAGTGAAGTTCCAAATTCAGCAGAGGGTCGGGAAGGGGTGGGGGGCATCAGTCAACTAAGAAGTTTCCTTGGAAGAAGCAGGATCAAATAGAATAGAGAGGTTTCCCAAAGAGCCAGGAAAAATATTCCAGCCTCGGGAGTCAGGGAGGGAATCCCTACTCAAAAGAAAGGGCCAGGAAGAAAGACTTCCAGCCCAGCAGGTATCTGTCCAACAAAGTAGCCTGTAACTCTCATCCAGCTTCACAGAGTGTACTCAGAACCTTAAGAACCAAAACCTATCCTTGCTGTGCTTCAGTGGACATTTACCCGGAGCCCTGGCTCAGGAGTCGGGCTCACAATGGATCCCCGATCAATCAGTCAGGACTGAAGACAAAGGCCTCAGGATGCCCACTCGGGGTCCTGGGTGACATGGCCAGGGGTCTGATGACCATGAATCTGATCTCACACGAGTCATGACACCACAACTGTTAGAAAACCAGAGCTGGACAGTCATTTCAATGGTAAAAACGAATTTTATTCAAGAACGATCACAACAAGGGCCCGTATGGAACTGAGCTCTCCATTTGGAATACAACAATTACGAATCCTCCCTTTTCTTAGGTGGGGGTGTATAGCCAAGGACCAGGGAGAGAGGCTGCTGGATGGAAAATCGCTAAGAGGGTTGGATGATTCTTACTACACTGACCTAACAGGATTCTTGGGGAAGGCAGGCCTGAGTGATCAGGAGCCACCTGGGAAACGGTGGAGGGTAAGGAATTTGATCAGATATTGAGGGTGGGATGGGATTCTTGCTAAAATGGGGCAGATGGATACAGAAACCCTGAGGTCAAGGCCTGGTTGAGAAAGGTCTCAAAGAAGCTTAACTAAAGTGGGGTCAAGGACAGTCTTTGTTGATGGCAGCGCCGGACCAGCCCAAGGCAAGTGTGGTCCCTTCCTCAAGCCTTTGCCTAAAAGACCTAATTTGGAAGGAGTCTTGAGGAAGGAGAGACCACCTCCCCCCCCCCAGACTACAGAAGCAAGGGGCCTCTTCCTCAAAACTTGTGACCCCCTCACCTCTCTCCTCCACCTCCAAGGACCTCAAACATGCCATCTCAGCTCCACCCTTTATCCCCTTGGGGGCCCTTCTGGGACTGCCGAGGACATACTTGGGGCTTCAATCTCCATGCTCTCCATGCTCCCCATGACACTGCTTGGCACCATATGGCAAGGTTATCACATGTCTCCCCCCCCCCCATATATGGGCTTCCTCAGGCAGAGTCTGTGTCTGATCAGAGGTATCACCCTTGGTCCATAGATGACCATTGGTATAGGTCCATTGGAATGAATGAACTAATGGATGAGCTCGTCCAGGGGCTTTCAAGCTCTGAAAAAAGTTACTGAAGAATGTCTTTTTCTTCTTACAGTAGTTCGTGTGAATGCTCAGTATATAATATAGGAAAAGCAGAGCTGCTCAATTGAAGATTGAGGTGGGGAGAGCAGAGCCCCAAAGATCATTCCAGATGTGCCCAGGAAAACACAGGGCTTTGGGGAATGCCTGAAACAGCTTCTCTGGTCCCTCTGCACATGGGGAAACTGATCACAACAGGGAAGGGAAGGGACTTAAATCAAAGAAGGGGCCAGGGCGAGGACCAGGACTTGGTGCCCTGCTGGATTTTCAGTTGCTGACCCCACTGTCCCCAGCTGCCCGGGTCATCATTAAGAAGGTGCAAGGAAGGTGCTCAGTCAGTTAAGTGTCCAACTCTTGGTTTCAGCTCAGGGTCATGATTTCAGGGTCGTGAGATGGAGCCCCGAGTTGGTCTCTGCCCTCGGCTTGGAGTCTGTTTCTCTCTCTCCCTCTGTTCCTCTCCCACCCCACTCTCTCTCTAATAAATAAATAAATAAATACATACATACATAAATAAAATAAATCTTTTTTTTTTTTTAAAGATTTTATTTATTTATTTGAGAGAGAGAGAATGAGAGAGAGAGCACATGAGAGGGGGGAGGGTCAGAGGGAGGAGCAGACTCCCCGCCGAGCAGGGAGCCCGATGCGGGACTCGATCCCGGGACTCCAGGATCATGACCTGAGCCGAAGGCAGTCGCTTAACCAACTGAGCCACCCAGGCGCCCGATAAAATAAATCTTAAAAAAAAAGTCGGATCCCGAGGAGTCAGACCCAGCTGCATCACTGACAACCTGTGTGACTCTGGACAAGTTACTTTCCCTCTCTGGGCCTCAGATGTTCAACAGCAAAGGACAGGGTGGAGATTGACACCAGAAAGCCCCCAGCCCAACAGTTATCCTTGTCCAGCCCTTGGCACGCACCAGCCTTCCTGACACTCGCCTCTCTGCTGGAGCAGGCCACTTCATCCAGGCCCCGGAGCAGGAAGGGGACAGGCCAGGCCAGCTGCTGGGGGTCAGAGAACCTGCTTTCCCCAGAGCCGTGGACCCTGGAGGGAGGCTCTGTGCCCTCCCCTGATGCCCGGCCAGTGAGTACCATGCCAAGGAGGACCAGCAGTGGGGAGCCAAGGCAGGAGACCTTTATTAGATTGAGGAGGGGGTGCTGAGTCCTATGGAGTGTCTCTGGGGTGCAGCATCCTGGACAGGCCGGGGCAAGGCGGGGGGGTGGGGCAGGCAAGACTTGGCAGCAGAATCTCGTCCCAACACACGGGCCCAGACTCTCTGGAGTGGAGGTTTGTGCAAGCTAGAGGGGCGCCCTGGGCTCCCACGGGTGAGGGGCGGAGGCTTCTGCAGACCCCACCTCCAGCGGGGACTCTGGGTACCCCATCCTGATTCCACCCCTGGCTTGGTGGGGGCTTTGGCTCAGAGATAATGGGCCGGCCCAAGATGGCCAGGAGAGGGTAGTTCGTTAGCTGGAAGATGTCAGTGATGAGGCTCACAGGGGACCACAGCCGCCAGGCCACGCCAGTCAGCGGGAGGTGAGCGGTGGAAGGGTCTCCTCCCACGCATAGTGACAGCCGACGCCAACCAACAGCTTCATCCTCAGTCCCCAAGCCTGGTGTTCTAGAAGCTGCAGCTGGGCAAGGCTTCTGCCCAGTCCTGCTATTTGGGAAGTAGACATTCTCTTCCCACCCCCATGCCTCTCTCGCCTCTGGCTTTCTTGACCATCCCTGGGGACAGTGGTCTACAGGGTCCTGGCAGGGCGGGCCGAGCTCCTGGTGGCCATTCTCAGTGTCCAGGTGGGTCACAGCACTATGCCAGTGGGTCCTCAGGATGACGCAGGGCATGCTGGCTTCTTGGAGGCCGCTGAGCTTGAGGTCAAGAGGTGAGGCAGGTGGGACAGGGGAGGGCGCACCTGGAGAAACAGCAGAGCTGGTGCAGGGTCAAGAAAGCTGGCCCCGCGGAGGCTGACCCTTCTCCACCTCTGCCCACAAGCCCCCGGCCAAATGGGAACCTGGGCCCAAGGGGGCCCTGCGCCCCAGGTTCCTTTCCTTTAGCCCGCTTCTCCTGCCCAGACCACTCTGGTCTGGGCGCCTTACCTTGTCCCACATCTCTCCCACCTTCTCCCCTCCCTTCCGTCAGCATGTTGCTCCCCCCCCACTGCCTTCCTGAATCTTCCCCACAGCCTCCTACCTGGACCTGGTCCCTCCTGCCTTTGTTTCCCCCTTCATGGAGGTGGGTCCCAGCCCTCGGCCTCCTCCCCATTGAGAGGGCTTCTGACCCCAGGGTGCAGCCTCACCTCTCCCTGCCAGGGAGAGAGGGGTCTGGGGTCTTTCCACCCACTGGCCTAGCTGCTGCGGGGTGGGGGGAGGGGGGGAACGGCCCTGTCCCCTCCACATCTGTCAGGGTCCCAGGAGCCTGGGTTTGGGTGCTCCTCAGAGCCGTGCAGTATTGCAGGGCCAGCTCAGCAGGGAGGCGGGGGAAGACCTGTGAGTGTTGGGGGACATATTTGTGCCCCCGTCTTGGTCACCCTGCACCGAGGGGAGTGCCGCTGAGGATGTGGGTTCTGTCAGTGCCCTGGAGACTGCCCTGAGGCCAGAGTTGGGGACTGAGAAGCTAAGCACTGTGGCCATTCTGTGAAGTCTGGGCCTGGACTCTGGGCCACCCACCCACCCTGGGGCTCTAGAGAGAAAGCAAGGATCAGCCTGGTCATTGCCTAGGAGCAGCCAAGAGGCCCTAGAGCCCAGGCTTTGGGACCAGCACACTGTCGGTCTGGGAACCTGTCTGAGGACACACCAAGCTCTGGGGCTGTGACCACAGCTCAAGATCTTGGTCTCTAAGGCCCCAGGGTCCAACCTTGAGGGTCAGGCTGAGGAAGTCAGGCGGGGGCCAGGGGCAGGGGCCCCATTCAGAGGACCCCCACCTCTTCTCTCTCAGGCCTTGCCTTCCACACTCAGGAGAGGCCCCTGCCAAGTCGAGGACCCGTGCAGCGGGACACGGCCACGCTCAGGGTTGGGCTGGATGAGCCTGGGGGCCACAGTCAGGACCCAGGCCTTCCCAAGTCCTCTGGAGCCGATCTCATGGGGGGTGGGGGGGGCTCCAGGGAGGAAGCAGCCAGGCAGTCCCCTGGGTTCCCGGTCTCGTCCCCACCTCCCCCTGCTCCATCTTTCTGGTCCCCAGAGGGCACTAGGGAGGTGTAGGGGGAGCGGGGGAGAAGTGTCTGTGGGCCACCTCCCCCGGGGGGGGCTCATAGATGCTGCAGTTGGGCGTGGGACCCTGACAGTAGATGTTGAGATAGTTTCGATGCTTCTCGTTGTACGTCTGGTTCCGGAGACACAGAACCACGCTCTTGTCACATTCGCATGTCTGCTTATCACACTCCGTCTCGTTGAGCTCACCTGTGCAGAGCAGAGGTTCTAGTGAGCCTTGGAAGGTGGTCCCGTGGGAGGCGGCAGCAGAGCGTCCCTGATGGGTCACCCCAGGCCCACGGCTCAGAAGCTCTGGAGTGGGCCCAGTCATCTGTGTCCACCGCCCTCCTGGTGGTTCTGGGCGCACTTAAATCAGAGAAGCCCTGAAGTCCAACGTGCCACTTTATCGTTGGGGAAACTGAGGCTCAGAAAGGGGTTTACCTAAGTCACCCAGCCAACCCAAGGCAGAGCTGGAACAGACACTCAGGTGTCAGGAACTCCCCACCCTGGGGCCTCCTCTCTTCCATCACAGAATCACAGAACCCCCTTCCTCCCCCTCCACCGGAGGGAGCTGGTAGTAAGGAGCCGCTGAGGAAGGGCTCCTAAAGAGCTTGGCGCAGGGCGTCCCATGAGCAAATGCTTAAGTCCTAGTCACTGCTGCCACTGTTACTCCTGCTACTATTCTGAGCCTCCAGAAATCATCCACCCTGACCGTTCTCAACCTTAGGGGTGCGCTAGGGTCCACCGGGGGCTTGTTGAGACAGAGACTGCTGGGCTCCAGCCCCACAGCTTCAGATTCAGTAGGTCTGGGTGGGGCCTGGTAATCTGCATTTCTAGTAAGTTCCTAGATGATGGTGATGTTGCTGGTTCGGGGAACACCCTTTGAGAACCCCTCACTGGCTCAGTGGTTTGTACACTTCTCAAACTTTCCATCGCAGAATCCTTGCTCTTAAATGAGACTCTTTGCAGGAGGCTAACTTATCAAATGGCCAAAAGAGAAGCCCTTAAGCTATCAAATGGGTTAATGGGGCCAACTGGACCACTCAGGGACCCCCCCATCACTGACCCCCATGACCACAGGAATCCCCAGAAACCAATGTGAAAACCATGGCTTGGGTTAATCCACCGCCCTTTGGGGATCCTTGAAATGCTTTAATGAGGGGACATCCCCTCTCCCAAGCCAGCCCCTTCACTCCACGTTTGAACAACAGCGTATGAGAACCTCAGTGCCCTGGGCTCCCAAGGGGCGGCAGACGTGCCCAGTTCCCCACCAGACTCTTCCCCAGACAAAAGGAGACTTAGGGTTTCTTTGCAAAGCTGGGCTTGCTTGTGAGCTTTTACTGAGGAATAGTGAGCAAGAACCTGGTTAAGACAAGGAGAAAAAGGGAGCCCGGGGCTGCCCATGGGACTGGGCCAGGAGGCATCTGCTACCCAAGGGGAGGCAAGGCAGGGACACTTGGGCCATTAACTTGGACGCCACATCCCTCAGTTGAGGAATGGCCTGGAGAGTTCATGGCAAGGGAGGGAACCTTGCAGGGCCTGGTTCCCATAGCTTGAATCCTGGAAACACAGAGTCCTGGGATGAGGCCACCTTATGGCCAGGTCCCAAAGACAGAACCAGAAGGCAACAGGTCTGCTCTGATCTAAACACTTCCATGGGCCCATGGAGAGACTGGGGCCAGGTAAGGAAGCACCCTGCTTAAGGTTACACAGCAGGAGATGCTGACAGAATCCAGGTTTGAACCCAGGTGGGCATGTCACAAAGTCTCAGCATCACCAGAGGATCTGGTTAAAAACAAGATTCCTGGGCCCTCACCCAGATCCACTGAATCGGAACCCTCCCTAAACCCTGCGAAGCCTAAGAATCAAGGACCCCAGGGAATCAGGCTGCTAATTCAGGCTTGGAGGATCAGAGCATATCAGGATGAGGACCACAGCTAGGGTTCTCAGATTTAACAAACAAAAACAAGAAGCCTGGCTAATTTGAATTTCAGACAAACAGTACATATTTTAGTCTAAGTATGTCCCAGATATTACATGGGATATGCTTACACTAACTCTTAATTTTATACTACTAGTAACTGATTTTATGCTAACATTTAATTTTTAATATGAGGCTGTCCCATGCAATATTTAGGATATACTTAGGTGAAAATAGTTTGCGTTGTTTATCTGAAACTCAAATTTAAGTGGGCATCCTATATATGTCATCTGGCAACCGTGTGCACAGCCCCAGGACAGGGCAGGCAGGGGGACTGGCAATCTAAGCCCTTCTCCTAGGTGGGGGAGGGGGAAACGGCAGGGGGAGAACTCACTGCAGACGACCGAAGTATTATTCTCAATGGCGTGTTCATAGTGGTCCACATAGGGTTGACAGCCCAGGTCAAAGAGCTTCTGGTAACAGCAGTCATGGGCGTGGCAGCACCTAGGGGCAGGTAGAGGATAGCAGGCCCATGTAGGTAGGCTTGGCTGGTCTCCCACTGGCAGAGACCTCAACCATCTGTACCAGTTCCTTACAGATCAGACCTTCAGACTGAGGCCCAGAGAGGGGCAGTTACCTTCCTGAGGTCACACAGCCAGGCAGAGCCCGGCCAGTGGCTCAGTTTCTTGCCCATGATCCCTGCCTCCCTGTTCTATGTGCAGGGCTCCTGGCTTTCCCCCTGAGAGCCCTGATGCAGCTGCAGGAGGCAGGAAGCTTCAGGCTGTCCGGTGATGTGGTCAGGATGGGAAGGAGGGTCAGGGCTCAGTCACTGTTAAAGGAGCCTGCCTGACTATATGAAGGGGCCATGCCTGGCTGTGCGCAGGGGCAAGTGGGATTGGGGGGGGGTGAAGGACAGGAAGCAAATGTAGTGTGGCCACCCCCATCCCCTCTGGTGGAGGAAAGCAATTAGTCAACATGCATTTATCAAGCCTCCCCCCGGCCCCGGCCCCCATGATACCAGACTTGGTGCTGGCTGCTTCTGGGGAGATAGGAGCAGAAAGTAAGCTCAGCCCTCCATCAGAGCCTCCAGGGTGATGGGGGTGAGAGGGGTCACAGCCCTTGCTTTTGCTGAGCGTGAGCTGCGTGTCCGTTGCTCTCATGTGTTTTGGGGGCAGGTCAATGTTTCCTTCCTGGCGAGAGTGCGAGTTCAAATGCCTCCAAGCCCAAGACTTGGAGAAGGACAGTAGAAAGCATCCAAGACAGTTGAGGAGGACATGGGTCAAGGTCAGGCTCCCGGTCACTAACTCACTGAACCAGCCTCATCCTTTGGGGAAAGGGTCCTGTCCCATCCATCAGAGACGGAGACCAGTCTGACCCTCACTGCCCGCCCCCTTCCCAGTCCCGACACGACAGCAGCGCAGGCGCTCGGGGACCTACCAGTCCACCTCGTCCATGGGCAGCCCGTGCCCTCCCAGCCCACAGTAGCAGCCGTAGCCCACGAAGGACAGGATGGCGCTCCTCCCCGTGATGGCTTCCACCATGGACTTCAGGTTAAGCAGGCTGCTGCAGGCCTCGGGCAGGACTGCAAGAGAACCAAGGGGTGCTGTGAGCGTCCTGCCTGGTGGATGGCCCTTCCTGTCTGACTGACTGTCCGCCCCCCATCCCGGGGCCAGGGAAAAGAGGAGGGAGGGAGGGAGGGTGAGCAGAGGGGGAGGATGGAAGCAATGTATAAAAAGCTGTGAGAAGGGCGCCTGGGTGGGCTCCGTCCATTAAGCGTCTACCTTCTGCTCAGGTCATGATCCCAGGGTCCTGGGATAGAGCCCCACGTCGCATTGGGCTACCTGCTCAGCAGGGAGTCTGCTTCTCCCTTTCCCTCTGCCCCTCTCCCTGCTCTGCTCATTCTCTCTGTCTCTCTCTCAAATAAATAAATGAAATCTTAAAAAAAAAAAATCGTGAGGCACTAGGGCCCTTAGAAAGTAATTATTGTTACTATTTGTTGAGGGCTCTGTGCCAGGCGCTGTCCTAAGCCCCTCCCATGCATTAGCTCACTGAGTGCTGTTATTATCCCCACTTTATAGATGAGGAGATTGAGGCCCAGAGCACTGAGTAACTTGCCCGAGAACATTATCAAAAAGTGATAGGGATAGAATTTGGATCCAGGCAGTGAGATCCCAAGTGTCCGGTCCACTGTAAGGGGCTTCACAAATGCCACATGCTCTTCTGAATGTTTGATTCTGGGCCCTGAGCTTGGTCTGGCTCCTCTGCCCCCAGGAGGGACTCAGGGTCCCTACCACCGTCCTGGGGCTGGTGCAAATTACAATGAATCCAGAGACAATTCAGTGCTCTGGTCGTTCAGCAAAGACAGACAGACAGACAGACACACACACACACACACACACCTTTTCCCTTTGTCCATGTCTCACCGGAAGCAATAGCGCCATGACCCCTTCCTACACCAGCAAACTCAGCGGCCGCACCTGCCAGGCCAGTCCACCCCACCGACAGATTCTCCTCTCCCCTGCTCCCCGCCCCCCCCCCCCCCCCCCCCCCCCGGGGGCCTGTGCTGACTCAGCATCTCCTCCTCGCTCACTGCTGAGTCAACCCAGAGCCTGGTGCTTAAGTCCTTACTTGGGTGAGGCCACCCCGCACAAGGCAGGAGAGCCGCTGTAGCCCCATTTAATGGGTTTGGGGAATCCTGCTCTACCTGAGTCTTCTTGTCTATTGGCTTGGTGATTTTTGTCATTACAGAAGATAAGGAGCAAACAAGAAAGGAAACGGGCAAGGAGCCGGGACAGGATGGTGCCGAGTGAGGTACATGTCTCAGTGGGGTCTGGGGCAGGGAGAGGCAGGACCCCACGTCCCGTGGGCCTGAGCCCATCCCTGAGCTGCAGGAGGGGCGTGAGGGCTGTGGGGGGGGGAGGGAGAAAGGGGACGCTAGCTGTCTCCCCCAGCCCTTCCCCCCGCCGTGTTGGCATCCTGCGGCTGGAGGAGGATGTGCGTGCCAAGCAGCTTGGGGGTCCGATCTGAAATTGGACCTTGGGAGTCAAGCCCAGACATCCCCGGGTTTGCAAACAGGTTTCTCCGTGAGCCCTGTGGTGCCGTGGGCAGGTTGCACAAGCGCTTTGCCATCAATTGCCAAATCTAGGGATAAAGCGACTCTCCTGCTGGGCGCCAGGTGCCCGGGCTGGGAGGAGGGAGCACCCTCTGTGGGGTCCTGGCCTCCTGGCTCCCTGGCCTGAAGCCCCGGCCTCCCACTGCCCACCGTCTGGCTGTGCAAGTGTTACCCTGGGGGGGGAGGGGACAAACTTCCATCCGCAGGGCACCCTGACCAGCAGCTCCACACAAGGTGGGCATGATCACACGAGCACGCCAGCCCTCACACGCAGGGAGACACACCCCGTCACATTCACACGGCACCCACACCTCAGACTGCCCTCCGCGCACACACTCTGGTGCACACTCACCCGCACACACCTCCTACACGCAGTCACGTGGTCCCGCTCAGCAAGCTCACACTCCGACACACACACAGGTCACACACCCATGCATACCCTCCTCCCACACAGCACACTCATGCAAGATGCACGCTCGCACTTTCCTCTACACACCGCATGTGTTCACAAGCACAGGCACGTCCCACACAGATGCACACTCTCAGACACACAGTCGTGCACACACTCGCCCGCGAACACCTCACACCCGCAAGCACACCCGCACTCACACACACACCTCGCACACTCAGCCGCACGCCGGTACACACGCCCCCAGGCAGCACACATGATCCACGCTCGCGCTCCCAGCAGAAGACACGCAGTCTGCGCTCGGTCAGGCTGCAGCTGTCCCCGGCCGGTGTGGGGGCAGAAGGCAAATGCTTGGTTTCTGAACAACTTTAGCAGCCAATTCAACCCCCTCTTTCTCACATCTGGCCACAGGGTTAACCTTATTTTGTTCCTGGGATCTCTTTCTTTCCCGCAAACCAGGCTGCGTTCGGGCGATATGTAACAGGCTGGGTGAGAAGTCAGTGAGGGGTTCGGGCCACCTCCCAGCTCCCCGAGACACCTGGCTGTGTGCGGGGTCAGATCTGCGTCAGGAGCCTCAGCTGTCCCCAGCGCGGTGCCCAGGAGCACCAGTCCCAGGAAAGGAGCCCCCGGGCCCCTCCCCGCCCCGACGGCTTGTGAGCTCCCAGACACCTGCTACGCACACACCTCACGCACATCCAGGTGCCCCAATTAACATACACCTACACGTTTTGCTGACGTGTGCTGAGACAGCCCTCCACACACACAGATATACGTGCGTCCAGCCACACACAAACCCATTAGCTCTTGTCTAATGTACACATGTACACAAACACACACTCCTATCTACACAAACACCCAGGTTTTCCCGGGGCGGCCAAACGCCCTAAGCAAACACTACCGTTTTACGATGCTTGCTCAGCTCTGGACCCTGTCGCCCTTGGAGGCTCGTAAATGCCAAGCCGAGCGCCCCCCGGTGTGTTTACGGCTGGCCGGGCGAGCAAACAGCCCCAAGGCAATGAAGGCCGCCCGGGGCCTGAGCGAGGAAGCGGCGGCCCAGAGAGGCAGCTCAGGCCCCCAGCCAGCGGCTCGAGAACCTAGGTGCCCAAGTCACAGGAGAAAGTGTGGGAGTGGGAGAGAAAGAGGAGTCCCCCCAGAGCCTTTACTCACCGCTGGCGGCCAGGATGACCATGGTGAAGAACTTCATACCCAAGCTAGATCTGAGAGAGGAGAAAATCCAAGTCCTGAGTCCGTCCCTTCCGCTCTCCTGCAGCTCTAGGCCTGCAGCTCCCTCCCGGGCCTCATCAGAGGCCCATCAATGCTGCCCCTTCAGGCCTCTGTTCCTGCTTCCCCAGGCTCTGTGAGGAGAACCTCCCACCGGCCCTGCACCTGCTGAAAGAACAGTCCCCAGGCTGGCAGAGCTGGGAGGCACTAGGAGCCTCCTTCCTTCTTACCCTGAGCAGGAATGCCCTTCCTGCACCATCTTCCAAGACAGGAAGCTCACTGTCTCATGGGGTCGGGCCACTGTCACAGATCAGAACCAACCTCCTTTCCATACACACTCCAGGAAGTCACATGACCCAACCTGCTGGCTGGGTCTTGCACTTGGAGCCAAGAGACCTGGGTCCCTAGATTCTAGTCCCGGCTCTTCTTCCAAAATGCTGTGTGACCTTGGGTAGATACTTTAGCCTCTCTGGGCCTGAGGATTGACTAGATGATGCTGAAAATGCAGTGACATATCTCACCATCACTCAGAGACTTAGAGCTCTTCTCTCTGGAGAAATGGGCTCTAGGAGCCAGTTCCCCAACCCCATCCCTGCTACTGTCCATGGAGGATTCCATCCCCGGGTAGCAGGCACGTACCTGGACGTTCTCCAGGAAGAAGAGGCCCTGAGACTTGGGCCCATCCACCCAGAGGGGTGCCTAACCAGCACCTTCTTCCTGAACACTTTGGGGTTGGCCTGCACCCTATCTGCCATGTTCTGCGTTCTGGGGGTCCAGCAACATAGGGCTTGTAAGGTCCACGATCACTCTGAAGGCTCCAGGGAACAGGCCCCAGCTTCGCATGGCCGTACGCACTGGCAGGGTAGTCCAGGGGCAGTGCCCCTGGGCTGGAGGCAGGTGACACTGCCCTAGAAAAAGGAGACTCCACCTCCTCCCTCCCACAGCCACTGCCGTGCCCACAGCTGCCTGGTACGGTCCCCACCCCAGGGCGCTCGGCCTGTAGGTAAAGGTTTCCACACCTGCCCAGGAGCTGGCCCCTCCCTGCACATCTGGAAGGAAATTCACCCAGAGGTCTCCCTGTTCCCACCTGAAAGGGATGTGAAACAAAAAATCATTCAGTTCCATTTGTTAAAGCACAGTGCGGCGGGCTTGACACAGGGCGCTGGAGAGAGATGGGGCCACTACAGTGGGGTTTTGCAGTGGAGGACAGAGACTGGAGGAAGCCCCCAGCTGGCATCTGCAAGGGCAAGCCCATCTGCTCCTCCGGGAGCAGTCTTCTCTGTCACAGCGCCACTGTGGCACGTGAGCCCAACACCTCTCTGTGGTGGGGGCCGTCCTGGGCATCCAGAGTGCTGAGCAGCATCCCTGACCTCCAGCACGAGACCTAGGAGGGGCCCCCGCCCCACGCTCCTCTCCCCAAACCTTGCCAAGTTGTAACAACCAAAAATGTCTCCAAACATTTCTAGAGGTACCCTTGGGGGTACAGCCGTCTCTGGTTGAAAGTCTGGTGGCCTGCGAAGTTGCTGCCATTTGCCTCTTGTGGCGGTGACATGTGTGTGGAAGGAGAGGGACAGGAGAGAAGCAGAGCGGGGCTGGAGCCCTGGAGCCCCCAGAGGTTTGGACAGTTGCACCCAGGGGCTCCAACTCCAGCAGCCCCCTTCTTGGTTCTGAGAGCCCAGCAGGAGATTTCCCTTCCCTGGCCTCCAGTCCCCAGCTGTAGAATGTAACCGGGCCTCACCGAGCAAGGATCATGCTAACAGGTGACAGGTGTCGACTCATCCGGGACATGGGGCAAGTGCCCAGTTAAAGATCTGACTGCTACCAAGCAGAAGCCTGTTCTCCAGCCTTGAGGTGAATTGAGATGGTGGTGGGAAGGGGAGCAAGGAAGAGGAAGAGAAGAGTCCTCTTGGAAATTAGTCCATACAAACCCCCCCTCCGACTTCACATCAGCCCTTGTCTCCCAACGTCCCCAAACTTGCTGACAAGGGACAAAGGTAATCCCCTGGGGCTTCCCTTCCTACCCTTGGCTTTTCCAACTTCCTCTTCTGGCTCTACCAAACCAGGCGGCCATCGTTCCCCTTCTCCCAGCCTCCATCTCTCCTGGCCCAACTTCCTCTCTGTGGATCCTGGGCCTCCTCTTTCCCAGGAAGTTACTCTACCAAAACCCCGCTGCATCCACTCCCATGTCCCTGCACGGAAGGTGCTAACTTGCACTTGCTTTCTCACATTCCCACTGGCTGTGCTGTTCTCCAGAGATAGTGAGTCCCTGGGGGATGGGGAGGGGGAATGGGATGGGTTCTTCCCTCCCCCCACCTCCCCTGAAGCACAGGGTACTCAAAACCAGAAGTCAACAATAAACTGGCCAACCCAGTAATTCCACTCCTAAGCCTGTAAACCAAAATGCACACCTGAGTTGTTCCCAGCAACAAAGCAAAGGGTACGGATGTGGCATTCTTTGTGATGCTCCCTCCCCAAATCAGAAGCAACATAAGTTAGGGGATAAGTTAAGCACATTAGTAAACATCCATCCATAATTGCGTCTTCAAAGATCTGATGATACAAAAAAAAAAAACCCTGGATATTAAGGGTAATAGCAGTTTTATTTAAAAAAGGGGGGCCTGGGGGAAATAAGGAAGTTGGTGTGCACATGTATAAAAATTATCTGGAAGAATATACAGTAAAACATGAGTAATGGTTATTTTTAGACAGTAGGGTAACTGGTGGTTTTGTTTTCTTATTTGTGTTTTTTTATTAAAATGAATGTAAGTCAATATATTCGATAACAAAGATGGAATGGCCAATTTCCTTGCAAGACACAAGCTCACACATCTGGAAATAGCCCTATATCTATTAAAGAAATTGAATATGTAAATTAAAACATGTCCATGTTTAAACTCCAGGTTCAGATGACTTCACTGGTAAATTTGACCAAATGCATAATAAAGAAATAATACCAGTTGTATGAGACTGCTAGAGCTACCATAGCAAACTAGCATGGACTGAGTGGCTTAAATAACAGAAATTTATTTTCTCATAGTTCTTGTCTGAAAGTCCAAGATTAAGGCCCTGGCAAGGTTTGTTTCTTTCTGAGGGCCCCTCTCTGACTTACAGATGGCCATCTGCTTTCTGTATCCTCACATGGTCTTTCCTCTGTACAGGTACATCCCTCTTGTCTCTTTGTGTGCCCAAATTTCCTCTTCTTATAAAGATACCAGTCTCGGGGTGCCTGGGTGGCTCAGTCAGTTAAGTGTCTGACTCTTGATTTCGGCTCAGGTCATGATCTCAGGGCTGTGAGATCCAGCCCTGAGTTGGGCTCCGCGCTCAGCAGGGAGTCTGCTTGAGATTCTCTCCCTCACCCTCTGCCCCTCACCCATTGTCTCTCTCTCTCTCAAATAAATAAATAAATCTTTTAAAAAATAAAGATACCAGTCCAATTGGATTAGGGACCACCTAATGACTTTATTTTAACTTAATCACCCCTTTAAAACCATATATCCAAATACAGTCGCATTCTCAGATATTGGGGGTTAGCATCAACATATGAATGGGGGGAGGCAAAATTCAGCTCATAACACCAATTATAAACAAATTCTCCCAGGAAATTTAAGTGGAGGAAATGCTTCCACTTAACTCCTTCTGGTAACCACAATTATTCTGATACCAAAACCAGATAAAGACATTACAAGAAGAGAAAACCACAGATTAATATCCCTCATGAACATAGATGCAAAAATTCTTTGGGGCTTGGAACCCAACGTGGGGCTTGAACTCACGACCTTGAGATCAAGACCTGAGCTGAGATCAAGAGTTGGACTTTTAACCAACTGGGCCACCCAGGGGCCCCTAGATGCAAAAATTTGTAACAAAATATTAGCAAAGAGTCTAACAATATAAAAAAGGAAAATAGACCATGAGCAAATGGGGTTTATCCCAGAAATGAAAGGTTGGTTTTACATTAAAAATCAATCAATGTAATTAACCATAATAACAGACTAAGGAAGAAAAACTATATAATTTTTTAAATAAATACAAAGAAACAGCCCATTTGACAAAATCTGACCTTCCTGATTTAAAAAAAAAAATGTCAGCAAACTGAAATAGAAGGGAACTTCATTAGCTTGAAAGAGAGCATTACAAAAACCCCTTGCAGCTAACATCATACTTAATGGTGAACGACTAATTGCTCTCCCCCCTAAGATTAGGAACAAAGTGAGGATATCTACTTTCACCACTTCTACTCAACATTGTACTGGCAAGAAAAGAAATAAAAGGCATTCAGATTGGAAAGGAAGAAGTAAGATTGTCGCTATTGGCATAAACATGGTAGTCCATGTAAAAAATACTGTAGAATCTTTAAAAAGCTACTAGAACTAATAAGTGAGTTTAGAATGTTACATAATAGAAGATGAAAATATAAGGAAATTAATTGTACTTCTATATACTAGCAATGAACAACTGGGAATTGAAATTGAAAAACACATAATAATATCCAAAAATATGAAATATTTACAGATAAATTTGACAAAATACATGGAAGACATGTACCCTGAAAACTATAAAACAATGTTCAGGAAAATCAAGGAAGACCAAAATAAATGCAGGGATATACCATGTTCATGAATCAGAAGACTGCATATTGTTAAGATGTCAGTGCTCCCCATTTGCTCTATAGGGCCAATGCATTCCCAATTAAAATCCTATAGACTTTTCTTATAGAAATGGCCAGGCGGATCCTAAAATTCATATGGAAACTTAAAAAACTCTTAGAATATTAAATCAACTTTGAAATGAAGAACAAAGTTGTTGGACTTACATCATTTGATTTTAAGGCTTATAACCTTACTATAATCAAGACAGTGTGCACTGGTATAAAGATAGACAAAGAGACAAATGGAACAAAATAGATGATGCAGAATTAAAGCTACACATTTATGGAAAATTTATTTTTTTAAGATTTTATTTATTTGAGAGAGAAAGAGTGTGAGCAGTAGGGAAGAGGGAGAGAGAATCCCAAACAGACTCCACTGAGTATGGAGCCTGACACAGGGCTTAATCCCAGGACCCTGAGATCATGACCTGAGCTGAAATCAAAAGCTGGCCACTTAACCGACTGAGCCACCCAGGCACCCCTGGAAAATTTATTTTTGGCAGTTTCATGGAGGAAGAACTGATTTTCAATAATGGTGCTAGAATAATTGACTATCAATAAGAGAGAGAGTGAAAGAGAGAGGGAGGAAGGAAGGAAGGAAGGAAAGATGGAAAGAAGGAGGAAGGAGGGAAAGAAGGAGGAAAGAAAGAAAAAGAGGGAGAATAGGAGGAAGGGAGGGAGGAAGAAAGAGAGAGGAAAGAAAAAAAGAATTTCCATTCATACCTCTCATTATATACAAAAATTTATCAGAATGGATCATAGTTCAATGAGGGTGCCAAGACAATTCAATAGGGAAAGTCTTCCACAGATGGTGCTGAAATAACTGGATATCCACATGCAAAAGAATGGAGTTGGATCCCTTCCTCACACCATACACAGAAGTTAACTCCAAACGGATGATAGATCTAATGGAAAGGTTAAAACTACAAAACTCTTAGAAGAAAACATAGGATTAAACCTTTGTGACTTTGGGTTAGGTGATGTTTTAGATACCACAACAAAAGTACAGTGGAAAAAAAAGGATAAATTGAAGTTCATTAAAATTAAAACTTTTTCCTGCAAACTATACTATCAAGAAAGTAAAAGGACAACCCACAGAATGGGAGAAAATATGTGCACATCATATGTCTAATAAGGGACTTGTGTCCAGAATATATAAAGAACTCTTATAACTCAACAATAAAAAGATAACAACCCAATTTGAAAATAGGCAAAGGATTTGAGTAGACATTTCTCCAAAGAAGAGAAACAAATGGCCAATAATCACATGAAAAGAAGCTCAACATTATTAGTCAGTAGGGAAATGCATATAAAAACCAAAATGTGATACCACTTCACATCCACTAAGATGGCTATAATAAAAAAAACAAATGATAGCAAGCATTAGTAAGGATGTGGAAAATTGGAACCAGCATACATTGCCTGTGGGAATGTAAAACAGTGCAGCCACTTTGGGAAACTCTTCAGCGGTTTCCCAAAGCTCCAAACATGGAATCACCATATGACCCAGCAATGCCACCAAGGAGAAATGAAAATATCCATCCACACACAAAAAAATCTGCACACATGTTCATAGCAGCATTATTTATAATAACCAAAAAGTAGGAAAAACCCAAATGTCCATCAGTTGATGAACCGACACATAAAATGTGGCATATCTATACTGTGGAATATTATTCAACAATTAAAATGAATAAAATATTGATGATACATGTTATAACATGGATGAACCTTGAAAAATTATGTAAAATTAAAGAAGCCAGTTACAAAAGGCCACATGTTATATGATTTCATTTACATGAAATGTCCAGAATAGGCAAATCTGTAGAGACATTAAGTAAATTAGTGGCTGCCTAGGGCTAGGGGGAGGGAGTGTGTGACAGAAGGGGCTGGGGAGTGACTGCTAAAGGGTAGGTTTTTTGGAGGATGTGGTAAATTAGATTGTGGTGATGGTTGCATAACTGAATATACAAAAAAAAAAAAAAACCCACATCGAAGTGTACACTTGAAATGAATGAATGGTATGGTACCCAAATTATATTTCAATAAAGCTATTTTTTTTAATGGATCATATTATTCAGCTTTAAAAATGAAGGAAATTCTGATTCATGCCATCTGGATAAACCTTGAGGACATTATGTTAGGTAAAATAAGCCAGTCATAAAAAAGACAAATACTGTATGATTCCACATCTATGAGGCCCCCAGAGTAGTCACATTCATAGAGACAGAAAGTAGAATGTTGGTGGCCAGGGACTAGGGAGAGGCAGAGATGGGGAGTTAATGTTTAATGGGTGCAGAGTTTGTTTCACAAGATGAAAAGCATTCTGCAGACGGACGGTGGTAATGGTTGCAACAGTGTGAATGTACTTGATGCCATTAACCTGTACACTCTGAAATGGTGAGGAGAGTAATATTAGTTTGTATATTTTACCAACATTTAAAAAAAATATTAAAAAATGGATCATAGACCTAGATGTAAAACCTAAGCTTATGAAATTTCTAGACGAACACATTGAAGAAAATCGTTGTGTCAGATGAGTCAGATTTCTCAGTACAACACCAAAAGCACACTATATAAGAGAAAAAAAACACAATAAACTGAACTTCATGAAAATTCAATTTCTGCTTTTTAAAAGAGGCTGTTTAGAGCATGGAAAGACAAGTCACAGACCAAAAGAAAATATTTGCAAATATCTGATAAAGGACTGATATCCAGAATATATAAAGAGCTCTTAAAACTCAATAATAAGAAAACAACACGATTTTTTTTTAAGATTTTATTTATTTATTTGAGAGAGAGAGACACAGCTAGAGAGGGAACATAAGCAGGAGGGAGTGGGAGAGGGAGAAGCAGGCTTCTGAGCCACCCAGGCGCCCAACAACACGATTTTTTAAAATGAGTAGATGAGGGCGCCTGGGTGGTTCAGTCGGTTGTCTGCCTTCAGCTCAGGTCACGATCCTGGGGTCCTGGGATGGAGTCCCACATTGGGCTCCTTGCCATTCAGCTTCTCCCTCTGCCCCTCCCCCGCTCATGTTTGTGTGCTCTCTCATTCTCTCTCTGTCTCCCCTCTCTCTCTGAAATAAATAAATAAAATCTTTAAAAAAAAATTAAAATAGGGGCACCTGGGTGGCTCAGTCATTAAGCATCTGCCTTCGGCTCAGGTCATGATCCCAGGGTCCTGAGATCGAGCCCTGCATCAGGCTCCCTGCTCGGCGGGAAGCCTGCTTCTCCCTCTCCCTCTACCCCTCCCCTCTGCTTGTGTTCCCTCTCACGCTGTGTCTCTCTCTGTCAAGTAAATACATAAAATCTTTTTTAAAAATAAATAAAAATAAAATAAATAAAATGAGTAAATGATTTGCACAGACTCTTCACCAAGGAAGATATTGGTTGACAAATGAGCATATACAAAAGGTGCTCAGGATCATGAGGCATTAGGGAAATGAAAGTTAATACCACATGAGATTTACTACACATTTATTAGAATGCCTAAAATTTAAAAGACTGACCATACTAAATTTGGGGGATGATGTGAAGCAACTGGAACTTTCACATACTTGTGGGAGGAATGTAAAATGGTACAGCCACTCTGGAAAACAGCTGGGCAATTTCTTATCAAATTAAACATACACCTACCATACGACCTAGTCAATTCACCCCTTGCTTTTTACCCAAGAGTAAAGGAAGCATGTGTTCATACAAGACACATACACAAACATTCATAACAGCTACAAATTATAAATGATCCAAATGTTCACCAATTGGAAAAAGGACAGACTGTGATACATTCATACAACGGAATACCAGCTCCCCAGTTGAAAGGAGGGGACCCCATTCCATGGGACAACACAACCTGGAGGGGGGCCTGAGGGAACTTTTTTGGGGAATGGAAGCATTTTCTGGGTGGCTGGGTTGTGGCTCTACAGGGGTGAACATCTGTCAAAATTCACTGAACTTGACGCATTTTACTGGTAAATTTCATTCTTTGTAAATCGTACCTCAGTAAGGTTGATTTTAAAAGAAACAGCGTTTCTAAGAAAAACAGACGGCTTCTACATTTATAACAAAAATGTTCTATATATCCATATCTATAATGATTGCTTTGCCAAATCATCCCTAATCATTAAGCGGTTGACTGTGGAGGAATGAGGCATCAAAGGACATCGTTCCCATTTTATGGAGGCAGACACCGGAGGCTGTAAACTGGAGGGCCATGTGTCTCGGCCTTATGAGTCAGGGAAGGCCCGTCTACAGGCAGCATCTGGAGGATCTGGCCAGTCCTGCAGATCAAATCCCTGAACTGCAGGCCTGGTGTGTGTGTGTGTACGCTGGGGGGAGGTGTGGGTGTGCAAGCAGAAGAAAGAGGATGATGACTAACAGCTGCTCACCTCCTCCAGGGAGCCTGCCAGGGCATCTCTTCTCTCTGGGCTCCCTTAACACCTGCGTTAGTCTGCTCTAGCTGCCATCACCAAGTACAGGCTGGGCGGCTTCAACAACCGACATTTCCTTTCTTACACTTCTGGAGGCTGGAAGTTGCAGGTCAAGGTGTCAGCTGGGTTGGTTCCTTCTGAGGCCTCTGTCCTTGGTTTGCGGACCGTCATCTTCTCCCTGGGTCCTCACATGCTCGTTCCTCCCTGCCTGTCCCTGTCCCAAGCTCCCCTTCTTACAAGGAGTCATATTGAATTAGGACCTACCCTAATGACTTCATTTTAACTTAATTACGTCTTTAAAGACTCTCTCCAAATATGGCCACATTCTGGGGTACCAGGGACTAGGATTTCAACATAGAAATTGAGGGTGGGCACCATTCAGCCATTGTCCACAAGCCCACGGCTACAGCCCACTGGGAAAAACCAGACTTGGGAGTGACACTGGGTCTGGTCAGCCCTCTGTTTGAGTGGTTTGACCCTTTAAAGTCCCACTAACCCTTCTGGAAGTGGGGCAAATAATACCAGCTTCTAAATTGTGCTTTGAGGAGGGAGTGAGCAAAGGCTTTGTGCGAGGCAGAGCATCGTTCTTTTCCACGGAGTTCATGGTGTATCCCTCTAAGCTAACCCTTTCACCAGGTCTCACCCCCAACCCCTGGGGGGTCATATCAACAGTAAGAAATGCCTCTGGCTTATTATCCCGCCCATGTGAGTCAGAACCCCCTTGAGCCCCTACTTCCCAAATAAAGTCTTGCTATTATTTCTGGGAGTCTCTGTGGGAGCCTCGGGAGCCCCAGGATTCTCCTAGTCTTCTCCTCTGCTCCCCCATGTGACCTCCACAGCTGTTCATGGAGGCCTTAGCACCCCAAAGTTGCAGGCTCTCAGACACCCGGTGGGGCCACCCCACCTTCCAGCCTCAGAGCCACACTGTGCTCTGCACAGAGGAGGGGGCATGCTTCTAGCCCCACACTGCCATGTCTGTCCCCTGGGTCCTACCCGGTGACCGTAGACTATGCCTGAAGCTTCTATATGGCCCTCTCCATTGGGCTCCAGCCAAATCTGCCAAATGAATATCTTGGTGTCCGCAGCCATCCCCCCATTCTGACTCCTCAGGCAGATCAACCCACCTCCATGCAAATCATCTCATGCAAATTGGTGTGAGGCCCCCACCCCCCACCCGGAGATGGAGCGCCAGGGGTCGGCACAGCCCAGGTTCCAACCAGCTCCGAAGTGTCTGGTTGCTCTGGGGACATCATAAGTTCCTAGTGGGGATCTGCCTTACCCTTTTCTCTCTGCACCCGACGCACTGCGCTGGGCCTGCTGACAGCGAATAGTAGGTGCTCAGGAAATGCCTGTTGAATGGAGTCACTTGCTGGCTTCCTGTGGAATTTCTTTGCCCCCCATAAGCTAATATTAATAACAACACCAACTGCCGTTTATGGAGTGCTTACAGTGTACAAGCCAAGCACCCTATATGCCCCTGGAATCCTTACCAAAACCCCGGTGGGGGGCATTCTCATTTCCCTCCACCCCATTTAACAGATGAAGAAAGAGATGAGCAGTGAGAATCCAAGTCAGGCCAGTCTGGCCCCACTTCCTTCTGAATGCCCAGGCTCTGCTGCCTCCCAGGTTGATGTGTGCTTGAGGAAAGCAGCAGGGGCCGGGCCAGGGCCGGGAAAGGAAGAACCTTCTGGCAATGACCACCGCAAAGCTGCTGGCTGTGGGGATTTCTGATTCTGAAAGTACATTCCGTGGCCACTAGTCTGAGTTTAGATCACTCTGAATGAACTGAGAGGTCAAAGTGGAAATCCCCCCACTGTGTGTGACCAGCTCTGCATCATTTAGAAATAAGAGACTCTGGGTGTGAGGCACGTGGGGAAGTCAGTTTGCCCAGCGCCTTGCTTTGGTCAGATTTTAGACTCTTTCCTCCTGGGAGGAGAAGTCAGCAGGTGCCATACATTTACTGATCATGACCTGTGTGCCTATAGTCCCCATCATTCCACCTGAACTCATGACAGCAAGCTGTCAGGGGGTGCGTTGCTGGCCCCATTTCTCAGATGGGAAACCTGAGGCTCAGAGAGATGAAGTAGTGGAATCAAGGTAATGCCGTTGTTAAGCTGGAATTCGAAGCCACATCAGTCTGATAGCAAAGCTGTTGAAGGAATTTTCACAATGGGAGCACACCAAAGTACCCAACACCCAGCCAGCGCAGGGGATCAGAGACGAAGCTCAGAGCCTTCGGGGAAGCACCCTCTCCTGCAAACCTTCGGTAACTCCCAGCTTGCTCTTTGATACCCCCTGCAGGTTCCCGTGGATGGAACCCAGGCCATGGGATCTTTGCAGTGAGTGGAGCTTTGCAGGGAGGGATGGGTCGAGGGCAGGATCCTATCACTGGCTAAAAGGATGTGTTCTCCCCCGTGGGGGTACCTCTTAGGAAATGGGGCAGAACCTCACTCTTCCGCAGTGAGGTTGGGGCAGCAGTTTTCCAGACTCTGCCAGCTCTCCTCACTTCCACCTCCATCAGTGTGGGGAGGGCAAGAAAGTATGGCGGAGCCCCTGGGTGCAATGACTCATCTGTAACATGGGGATTAGGGCAGCACCTACCTTATGTTACGACGTGTGAACCACTGAGAGCAGTGCCCAGCTCATAGTAAGGGTGTCTCTGGCAGATCTGTGTTCAACCCAGATTCTGCCGCGTACGGGATGTGTGACCCTAGGCAACTTTCTAACCTCTCTGAGCCCCACTTTCCTCACCTGTAAAATGGGAATATCAGCATCTTCCTCATGGTGCGGTTGTGAAAATTAAATGAGACAACAGCCCAGTGCCCGACACGCAGTAGAAGCTCCGCTGATGGTAAATATTCCTAACAGAATTTGCATGCCAGCATCTAAGCCCCTCCTGCTCCTTTCCACCCACTGCCTGGAGATCTTGACGGGTTGCAGCCTAATGATATCATCAAGTGTTTTTTCTACCATTTCCAGAGAAGTTAAAGCACACAGACTTGCTAACAATGACAAGTCCCGAGGAACAACCAGGCCCAATGGAAACTCATATGTGTTGATGGAGGCAGAAGCAAGGGAGTTTCTAAATTCCTACAGACTTCAGAGAATGGAAGAGGCTTAAAAACTTTCTCTGTTCCAACCCAGCATTTTCACTTCTGAACATCTATTTTAAAGCAACTACCCTTTAAACATAGACAAAGCTTTATCATCCCAGCGTTAACTATAATAATGAGAGGGGGTGACCTGAAAGTCATAATAAGGAAAAAAAAGTCAAGAAAAACAGACCCAGAAATGACCCAAATGATAGAATTAGTAGATAAAGCTATTAGAGCACTTACGATAAATATATTCCTTATGCTTAAGATAGAGGAAAGCTTGAGCGGGGTAAGTAGAATCATAGATTTTTTTCTTAAACCCAGATCAAATTTCTAGAGTAAAATAAATACACTCCAGAGGAAAGGAACAGTGGACAGGACTAAGGCAGATTTGACAACACAGAAGAAAAGGCTAGTTGTTTTCTATTCATCGTAAGCAGTGAGGGTGACATTAAAGATGACAATAATGATGGGAACCATCCATAGCTAATGTCTGTTGATCTCTAGCTATGGACCAAGCCCTGTTCACCTACCATGTTGCTTAATTCCTGTGACAGGCCTTTGAAGTAGGTACAGTCATTGTCCCCATTTTACACATGAGGAAGCAGAAGACACGATGCTCAGGTGAGGCAGGTGGAGCACCAGGGAGGTTAGCCTTAACCCAGGCGGGCTGGGTTTGAACATCTCCTCCCACCCTCTTCACCTCCGCGGAATGCTACACATTCCAAGCCGTGGTCACTGTGGTGGCTTTCTTTCCATGGGTGGGATTTGGTATAATGTGCTGCATGCATGGGGCCTCTAAACCCCACGGCAGTCAGAGGAGGGAGGAACTATTGTCCCCATATTGTCCCCACCAGCAAATGAAGAAACCAAGGATCATGGAGGAGGAGCGATTGGCTCAGAGTCCCACCGTTGATAAGAGAAGGAGCCAGAATTTGAAGCAGGTCTCTCTGGCCCCAAACCTAGCCTTTCAGATGTGCCCTGGGGTCTCGGGAAGTGTTGGGGACAGCCAGTTCTGAGCCTTCTCTGTAGCATGCATTTGCCGTTAGGGAAAAGCCTTCTGGAATCAACAAAGGACCTGTGGTCCTGGCTACTTTTGCTCCTACCCAAATGATAACCAGATCAGGAGCAGCTGAGACTCTGGGAGGTACCCACGTGCCCCATCAGGAGCCCAGATCTGGAAGATGGTACGCTGAAGTCCCGCACTGAGAGGAGTGTAAAGGAATGACCACAGAGCACACACGAGGGACGCATGTCAGAGACTATGCCAGGGTCATACAGTGTGCTTGCTGCTTACTTATTTTGCATGGAGGTTATTTTCTCACAGATGAGGTAGTCAGTTGGTGACTGAGTCAAGGAACAAAGGAAAAATTAGATTCGAGAGAAAGAGCTCTCAGCAGGGACTCTTGCTGGCATACTTTTTGGGTGAGCAGGAAGCAAGGAGGTCAGTCTGTGGACTATGTGCTTGAGAGCCATCCAACGAGCATGGGAGAAAACCAATCTCTACTACCAATGGACCCTCCATGAAACCTTGAAAGGTTACCAGTGGAACGTCTGTGGGAGCGCATCTCTAGAATGCCTATGTGTCCTCGAGCACCTCCACCCTCTGAGTGAGTCCACACTATCTGCCTCGTTAGGATTCTCCTATGCAAACTGAGGCAGACCTGCAGAGTAAGATGTCAACACACATCAATTGCCTTCAAATCATGCCCGTGCTGTGACACTCAAGTTCACGTTAGGAATAGATCCTACAAAATAATTCTGGACACACACTGAGATTTAGCCTCAAGGCTTTCTCTCACTGTACCGCTGTATGGACTAGAATAGTAAAAAAAAAAAAAAATGCCAAACATAAAAACAGAGAGTAAAATGGTGGTTACCAGGAGACAGGGAGGAGCGAAAATAGGACAGATATTATTTATAGGTAAAAGCTTGCAACAAGTAGTAAATAAGTCCTAGAGATCGAATGCACAGTCTAGTGAATACAGACAACAATATTGCATTGTAATCATCAAACTTGCTAAGAGATTAGATCTTTATTCCAACCACTAAAAAGAAATTATAATTATTCGACATGACAGAGGTACTAGTTATTGCTATACTGGCAGTCATGGCATAATATATAAATGTATCCACTCAACATGTTGTACACCTGAAATTTACACAATGTTATATGTCAAATATATTTCAATCAAAAAAAAAAAAAAAAGCGGATGGTGTGTATTGGATTCACAAGCGATTTTAAATTGTTTTATTGTCTGTGATTTTTCAAATCTCCTCCACTGAATGTGTTCCTTTTGCAATCAAAAAGTTAAAAAAAAAAAACAGGTATTAAAAATAAAAACAATAAAATTCCCCCATTGCTAGAAACAGGAAATAGAAAGAGCGTGCCCCGGTGCCGGAGCTGGGAATGACAGGGGTGGGCTCGGCCTGGTGGGGCTACTCTGATATAAGAGGCCGCCTGGATGGAAGGGGACTTCCAGCAGCTGCATCCACTGCTCTGCGCTGGGACCATGGAGCTTCCCCTGCTGTGCACCCTGCTGGTGTTGGCTGGTGAGTGGGACAGGACCCACAGCTGGGAAGGGAAGGCGGGATGTGAGTAGGCGCTGTATGTCCTTCCTAGACTGAGCCTCTACTCTGATCCCCACTGCTCTGGCCCCCCAGTCCTCAACCCTTCTTGCCCCTGCAAGGAGCCAGCAGCAGCGGCTGGTCCCCTAGAACCCTGGCTTCAGCCACAGAGCTCTGGGCTGTCCTGCTGTGCAGCATGACTGGTCTGCAGTGAGGATGAGCAGCTAGAGGCTCAGACACTGGGGCTGGCTGAGCAGATGCCTACAGTACTTTGGACACAAGTTACAGAAAGGGATCTCCCCACCTCACCCTGCTCCCCTCTGTCACCTTGACCAAATAATAACAATCTTTCATTTACACACAGCACTGTGTACTTTTAGAACCCCTTCTTTCATGTTCATTGTCTCCCTTGAACCTGGGAAGAGGGTCCTGTTGACAGTGGTGGGAGATGGGGCAGTTTCCATTCAATCTTCCGCAGATCAAATGTAAAAATGTGGTTGCTAGCAAATCGGTGTTTTTGTTTCTCAATCCGTCCGAGTATGTAGTGTTAGAAAGGATTTGTACTTTAAAATGTGGTTTTATGTAATTCTGGGACTACCAAATTTTTTAGAGGAACACATAACAAGGGCTACAGTGAAAACCGTCAGGGAAATTGCAGTCAAGCTACAAAAACTCATCTCTCAGACATAAAGAAGCAATAATACACTGTAGAGATAAAATATACAGGTGAACGTGCATTCAAATGCTGTCTCCTGTCAGGATGACCTTGGCCAAGTCACCCTACCTCTCTATGTCCTCATCTGTAAAATGGACACAATAGCACCCTCTTCATAAGGTTGTTAGGACTTTAATTAGAAAATGTATCCAAAAAATATATATATATCCGAAGTGTTTAGCAAGTGTAAGTAATAGCGAGCCAAAAAAGCTTAACACACAGCACATGCGTGATGAGCTGGTAGCCATGATAACTCTTGGGGGAAGGGAGCCCATCCCCCTCAGTGCCAGCGAAGGATAGAAAGAGCTACCAAGACAGGAATTACTGACAAGCTAAGCCAGTTCACCAAAGGTCTCATGACCACAGATGGAGCTCCTTGGTGTCTCAGGGCTGGTTTCGCCTCACTGTAAAATTATAAGAAATGAGACTACCATCCCAGAGCCTTCTGGAATCAAAGCTAAACTTCTTGCTTGCCTGGCAAAGGAAAACTGCATCATTCAAGTGTGAGTTTATTTGTGTACTGTGAAGCTGACATGGAAAGGGCCAGTTTTAGGGTGGAAAGAGGGACGAGGTAGACCAGAAAGGCAAGAGCCTGAATTCAGGTCCCTGGTTGGTGCACAGGTGGGTGGTAACTCTCTTTGCCGTGGCTTGCCTTCAGGTTCCTCATCACGGAATCCGGGCTTCCAGTGGGCCTGGGATGGGTCATTAGTCCCCTCAAGGCTTAGCAAGGGTTCTCTTAAAACATTTTACAGCTGGAGCCACCGTGTCAAACAGCAGTGACAACGTGGGTTCCTGCACATTGAGGGGACACGCTGGGGACAGAACAGACCTACAAGTACCGGACACCCCCGGTCACTTTTAGCTGCAGCCCATTGCTCGAGCCCCTCCCAAACCCCCTCTTCCCACCTACCCCTCCCCCAGTTTGGGGCTCACTCCCACTTTGGTATTTACTTTATTTGCACACAGCTTCCATTATAACACCATTTACCTGGGAATGGGAGGGGAGGTCCATAATGAGGTCACTCGAAGGGCCCCATCTGGCCACGTCTCCCTGAGACTCAGCTCCATCTGTGTCCTCAAACCGTCTCTCGAGGTTGTACAAGTGCACAGTTCGGTCTCCTTATCTTGTCTGTTCCTCCCAGGCTCTCCCCTGAATTCATCGACTTCATATATTTTATTTCTCCTATCTCAACATTAAGCATTCCTCTCCCCCAATAAAATAAAATCCCCTTATGACCAATTCTAATGAGTAGCAATTATGACTACAATGAAAAATATCCATGAAAATCATTGATTTCTAAATCACACTGCCTCCCAGGTGAGCCACGCGGTGCTTTAATCTGCAGTTTTCTCTCAGGGAGGCGAGGGGCAGCCCGGAGTGCGGGGGGAAAAGAGTGAGTCTTCCTGTTACAGAATGGGAACTCAATGCAGAGGCAGGGAATGGCACCAAACTGCTTCGGGTTTTAATCCTAGCTCCTCCATGTACCAGCCACTGTGACCCGGTACGAGGCTCAAGCTGCACATCTATGAAGTGGGCATCAAACATAGTTCTTGTTGTACCAGTGTCAGTTTCTTAGTTCCCATAAGTATACGGTAATTATGTAAGCTGATCATAACATCAGAGGAAAGTAGGTGAGGGGTGTATAAGAACTCTCTGTAACTCCTTGCAACTTTTCTGTACATCTAGAATGTACCAAGATAAAAAGTATATTTATTGGGGGGGAAAAAATGAGCATTTATCTCATGGGTTGAATGGAGTCAATAAATTATTACATGAAAAGACGCATAGGGTCACCTGGGTGGCTCAGTTGGTTAAGTGTCTGCCTTCGGCTCAGGTCATGATCCCGGGGTCCTGGATCAAGCCCCATGTCGGGCTCCCTGTCAGCGGGGAGCCTGCTTCTCCCTCTCCCTCTGCCCCTCCCCCCGCTCGTGCTCTCTCTCTCTCTCTCTCTCTCTCTTAAAAAAAAAAAAAAGGCCCGTAATAAGCACTCACTATCGCTATATTTTTAATAGCCTTAGTGGTTGTAGTCATTTTATTATCCAAGGTCATGGGTTTGGTCCAACCAGGCACAAGTGCCAGGCCTGTGACCTCTGATGTTCATGTCCTCTCCTTGTTGCTGGACTCTCTGGCAGGTGTGATTCCAACCCAGGGCGGGATCTTGAACCTGAACAAGATGATCAAACGAGTGACCGGGAAGGCACCCATCATCTCCTATTGGTCCTACGGCTGTCACTGTGGACTTGGTGGCAAAGGCCAACCCAAAGATGCCACAGACTGGTAATCCTTTCGCAGGCAGGGCCATGGGTGGCAGTCCTGTCCTGCTGCCACCCCAGGACTCTCCCATTTCCTGTTCCTCCATGTATTCATTCCGTGAATTCATTTTGTGCTGTGTGCTAGGGAACTCTGCTGAGGCCCGGTACCGTCCCGGCCCTCCTGAAGCTTGCCTTCTAGCTGGTTCTGCAGAGTTTCTGAAGGCCCCCCGCCCTTTGCACTTCCAACCCCTGATCTAGTTAGAACACCCACACACACTCCCTGCTGCCATTTCACACTGTTTGTTTTTTTTTTTTAATTCCTACCTCTTTTTGTCACTGTCTCATTCAATCTTTACCACACCCCCCGGGAATCAGCCAGGAGGGAGGGCACTCCCCTCACCCACCACTTACAGGCTGTGTGACCTTGGGCATGTGGCTTGACCTCTCTGAGTCTGTTTCTTCATCTGTGAAATGGGGATTATCCTAGTGCCCCCATCATAGGATGGTAGTGCAGACTGGGAGAATATTCACAGACAAAACACATGCCTGGTTCATAGAAAGCACTCAAGAGGCCTTAGCCAGCGGGACCATAACCCTGCCGGCCTTGACTCCTCCAAGGCGGGCACTCGGTTTCTACCCTTGGGCAGCTGCACTCCCTGCCCGTCCCTCCTCCTGTCCTCTCCCTCCAGGTGCTGTCAGAACCATGACTGCTGCTATGCTCACCTGAGACAGCACCGATGCCGTGTCCACACAGACCATTATAACTACACCTTCTCCCACGGGGACATCCAGTGCTGTGAGTGCCCGGGCCTCGGGTTTGGAGTTAGAGGCGAAGGAAGGGAGTTCTGGCCCTTACTGCCTTCATGCGCTGTGTGACAATGCACAAGCCGCTCAACCTCTCTGTTTTTCTCATGTGTCCGGTGATAGTAGCGGGGCTGTGGAGGAATTTGGGGCTGGGAGTATGGAGAAGTCCAATGGGGCTTTTGACCCCTCTAGGATTTGGAAGGCTGGCAGACCTCAGCTTGGATCCCAGAGCCACCATCAACCAGCTGTGTGACCTTGAACACCCTCTGAACATCAGTATTCTCATCTGTAAACTCAGGATGATAACAGTATTCTACCCCCTAAAGTTAATTCAAGAACTAAAATGAGAGCAGACAGAATGAGCCTCGCACATACCTGCTGCCAAGTGCATGCTCGATAAATCGCTTGGACTACATAAGATATCACTGTTACAACTTACTTCGTGACGGTCCTCAGAGCGGCCCAGCCAGGAGCAGCCCCACCCTGATGAGCTCCATTTTATAGACAAGGAAAGTGAGACCAGAGTGAAGAGGTGTTTGCCCAGGGTCACCCAGCTGCAGGTGACAGAGCCTGGGCTAGACCTCAGGTCCCCCCTGGTCCTGGGTCCATGCTTGGAGACAGCGGGCAACTCCCGGGGCTGGGAATCAAGTGGGTTCGTCACATCAGTCCCTGTTCATTAAAGGTTTAATAATAATAGCAACAGGGGCGCCTCGGTGGCTCAGTCGGTTAAGCGTCTGCCTGCGGCTCGGGTCATGATCTAGAGATCCAGGATCGAGCCCCCGTGTCGGGCTCCCCGCTCAGCGGGGAGTCTGCTTCTCCCTCTCCCTCTGCCCCTCCTCCCGCTCATGCTCGCTCTCGCTCTCTGTCTAATAAATAAATAAAATCTTTAAATAGTAATAATGCAACAGTAATGGCCAACATTTATTGAGCACCTACTGTGTGCTGAGTGCTTTGCTTCTTCAGTACTCTCGACAGCCCCAAGGCAGCACCTACCCTCACCCCAAGTACAGAAAATGAAACTGATGCCCCAAGGTCCCTTCGGCCTCAGTCTCTGCACATGCTGTTCCATCTGCCTGGAACAGTTCCCCTCTGCCACCCCAGCTTTCCACAGGGGGAGCAGAACCTTCCCACCTCAGCTCAAATGGCTCTTGACGCTGAGTACGGTCCCCCTATTTTACCGTCCTGTAGCCCCTGCACCATCCCTTCCTTCCGCGAGGAACAGGTTGTGATCCCCATTTCTGTGGTTCTCGAGTATCTGCTGCCCCCACGGGAGCGTGAACTGCACGCATCCATTCGGGTCAGTCCTGTCCCCCCAGGCCCTGCCACAGGATGGGTGCTTGGTTGTTTATTAAATGGATGAATAAATAAAGGAGCAAAGACAAACAGGGAGGTCACAGTTCGTGCCCAGGGTCATGCAGCTAGAGTCCAAGCAGCTGGGAAGGGTACTCGAAAGCTGAGCGAGGACGGGGCTGCCTTCAGAAACTCCCTCTGGGACCCTAAGGCCGCCCTGGGCTCTGCGTCGGGAGGGGACGGACACTGAGCCCCCTTCTCCACCCGCAGCCAACAAGGGGAGCTGGTGTGAGCAGGAGCTGTGTGCCTGTGACAAGAAGGTGGCCTTCTGCCTGAAGCAGAACCTGGACACCTACCAGAAGCACCTGCGTTACTACTGGAAGCCCCGCTGCAAAGGCCAGACCCCTATGTGCTAGCAGGGGCCCACCCCGCTGCCCCACACTCCCTCCCGTGCCTCAGCATCTCTGGCTCTGGCGCTCCGCCCCTGCCCCAGCATCTGACCCCCTGAACCGGCCTGGGAGGGTCTCAACCACGCCCCACCCTCCTTCCTGCTCTTGGACCTTCCAAATCTTGACCGAGGCCGCCGCTCTCTTCTGAGCGTGTATTGAGATCTGCGGAGAAGCCAAGGCCAGGAAGCCCCTGGGGATGGTGTTTGGGCCGAAGCCACAGGTGTTGGGGGTGGGGATTTGGGGTCCATGGTGGGTGGGTCCCCCTTGCCACTGCCACTCGACAGGCCCCCTGGCTGAGTCTCACCCAGTCTGACACACTGTCCAAGCTGCAGCCAGGGTGGCCTCTCTGAAGGGCAGTGTTGATCCTTCTGTCCACGTGGCTCTACTTCTTAAAACCCAAAGCCCCCCACCACCCCCACCCCTGGTAGGACCTCTCACGGAGTTTGGGGCCTGCACTGCCCAGCGTTATGCCATTCTCCCAAACTAAGCTGGGCAGTCCTATCGGGCAGGGCCCATGACTGTCTTGGACTCAGTTGCATCTCTGCTCCAAAGCGGTACCCAGGACCAAGAAGAGACTCCACGAATGTCTCCTGAGCTAGGGACCGGGTGAAGCTGCCTGGTCCTCTTGCTCCAGGCCCAGGTCCACACGCGCATGCGGTGTGTCCTCTCCTGCTTCCAGAAGCTTTCTCAGGCTGGGACCTCTGCAGAGTGCTCCGCTTGCCGTCCCCAGGTGGCCGAGCCCCACCTAGGCCCCTTGGGGTCCAAGGGCCACAAGCAACAGAAGCCTCCCCTGGCTGACTCCTCCTCAGCTCCGAGGGCTTGCTCCCTCCTCCAAACCCGCATAGCACTTTATGGGTCTGTAATCAACCAGGTTTCATCTTGAGTGGGACATAATACCTGGCCTTTTCCAATCCCCTCCAACTGGACCGGAGCTCCTGGAGGACGGGGGCTTTGTCTCTCATCTTTGTTTCCTCTGCTCCCTGAAATAACAGGTGCTCGATTAATGCTTATGGACAAATGAGCCCATAATGGATGAATGGAGGTTGTGGCAGATGCTGGTGCCCCAACCAGATCCCCTCCTGGCCCTGTCTCCCAACCCCCAGCTAAGCCAGATGGTTGGCTGCTACATGCTCACATCTGTCTCCTTCTCCTCTTTGTCTGCTGGAAGCCCACCTCTAACCAGTGACTAGAGAGTGTAGTACCAGAAGGATGTAATTGCCCGGCCCCAACCTCCATGCAGGACCACCCGGGCAGTACGTTGCATGTCCCAGAGCTCCTTGTGGGATCAGGCTGAGGCCAGACGTCTAGAACACCTCTTTGCTTAGCTTCATACCCTGGTCTGGCCTGTTTCCCCTGCTGCCTTACAGGTTTCTCCTGAGAGCATGCCCTCAGTAAATCACCCACTTGCACAAGAATCCTGTCTTGGACTCAGCTTCTGGGGAAACTGACTTGGGATGGATAGATGGGTGGATGGATGGATGGATGGATGGATGGATGG